>NW_020945552.1:0-4856 GCF_900497805.2 Vombatus ursinus
TGTGTGTGTGTGTGTGTGTGTGTGTGTGTGTGTGTGTGTGTGTGTGTATAAGTATTCACCCAGGACCTCCGTATCTCCTAGGTTCAAGGGCAATCCTGATTAAGTGACTTGCCCAAATTCACATATCGAGGATGTTTTAGATTCAAGGTTAAAACTTAGGTCCTCTTGACTCTATTTTCTATAATTACATTAAAAATAGTCTTGTAAGTTGTTTTTCTCCAGATCTACATACATGAAAACATAAACTTGTAGCTCTAGGTTATCTAGAAATGTGAGAAAGACCTCTAATCTGAAAGTCATTTTTTGAAAATGTATTTTTCCACTCTGCGTGTCAGATCTACCAAAGTAAAACATAATGAGTTATTTGTCAGTGTCAGAGAGTTATTTTGAAGGGTTGACATGCTTTGGATCTTTCTTTGTCCAATTTCACTAGCATATTGCAGTTTCTAATCACATTGCAGCATATATTTAGAAGTTCTTCTATTAGATTCTCTTTGAAAGACCTATAGACTTGGCATCTATAATTTGCTGAAACTTGACTTTTGTAATTAGAAAACTTCCACATCTTTTACAAGAGTCTACAGTAATATCTAAGTTTCTTTTTATGCCTGAATCAATTGCATTTCATGAGAAAAATTGAGCACAGGAGCTTTGTAGGGCTTTATGTTGCTTTTTATTCTTGTAAATTTTTACATTCATAAAATATAGAGACAACTTGGATGAGAAGAGTTTAATGGTCTCATGACAACATTACTTCTTTGATAAAGTGAGGGGCCAAGGATGAATGAATAAGTTGAGAATCAAGAAACTAGGGCAATGGGGATGATTACTAAAATTTGCATGTCATTGTCCTGTTTTGCATAGGCATTTATACTCCAAATCCATTTAAAATAGCTTTCAAATTGGAAAGATTTGAATCTTTTCTCAATCATGCTCTCTTAAATGATCCTCAGTTCTTGCTCTAAAGTCAAAACGGATTGAAGATGCTGTCTATCCCATCCCCCTAATTTTATGAGTTAGGAAATTGAGGTCCAGGGAGGATAAGTAAGTGGTTTGTGTAATGCGACGCAAGTACAAAAGGTCAGAGTTGGGATTTCAACCCTTGTCTTCTTACTCAAAGTTTTTTTTTTTCTTCCCACCATATAATGCTGATTACAAAAATGCATGCTCTTGCTTTAAATGGGATATTTAATTTATATAGAAACATTTTTTTATTTCTGTGTTTTGCTTTTACATTACAAAAAAATTATAGATAACCTCCAGTCTGAGAGGTCTCTTGCAACAAAGTAAAGCAAGTACAACTAATAATAGAATGACTTCTTCCAAAAGTATACACAACATACCATATGTCTATTATCCTCCAACATCTATCTATCTCTACTTAAGAGAAATCTATTTTCTCTTATTCCCACTCCATCCTAATTGGGAAAGAAAAAGAAAAGGAGTAAACATTTATATAGTACCTACTATGTGCTAGATATTTTGTACTAAGAAATTTTACAAATGTTATCTCATTTGATCCTCACAACAACACTGTGAGTTAGGTGTTATTATTATCCCCATTTTATAGCTGAGGAAACTGAGGCAGTCAGAGGTTAACAGTGACTTGCCCAGGATCATAAATATCTGTATCATAAATATTTATCTCAGTAAATATCTGAGGCCAGATTTGAATTCAGGCCTTCTTGATTCCTTGACCAATACTTTATCCACTGTTCCACCAGTGGCAAGGAAAGGAAAGAAGGAAAAATAATGTCTTTATAATAAATATGCATAGTCAAGCTAATAAAAAAACCCTCAATATAGCTGTACGCAATATGTATGTGTATATATATATATATAAACCTTCTGCCCCTCAAATCCTTTCTCTCTCAGTCTTATTTCATCAGTGGTCCTCTGGAATCATGAATGGCCATTAAATTGATCATAGTTCTTACAGTTTTCCAAGTTGTTAGTTTTTACAATGTTGTTATTGCATAAATTGTTTTCCTGATTCTTATTTCATTCCTCATCAGTTTATAAGTATTAAATACCAACTTTATAAAAATACAATTATTAAATAAAATCATGGGTTCCATCCTTTGGTTTATAGGTTGCCTTTTTATAGAGAAGTATAAAGAGATGTCTCATCCCCAATCTGTCTCACAAATATAAAAGCTAACCAATATATCTTAAGCTTATCTCCCATCAGTGAATCTCTATCTCACATAGTCCAAGGGCAAGCCACTACCTTTCGTAGGACAACATGATCAAAATCAGATAGAAAGACTCACATCCTACACACTCATTAAGCTGATGGGAACTCGATAAAATCCCTATATATTGTTGCTGGGGTTGTTGTAATACAAACATGACTGCTAATGCTAATGCAAATACTAAAAATAAATGTATTTCTAGTTGATCACTACTCAGCCAAGAAGTAGGAATAAATATCAAAACTCTCAGTTTGTGAAAACATAAATTTGGGATTTAAAATGTTTTTGGCACACTCTGACTTGTGACTTTCAGTTTAGTGAAATTGCCAACAATCTCAGTGGTAAAAGCAGGGGAACATATTTGAGATACATTTTTAATTTATTCGCAGGCAATATATTCTGGTAATGCTTCCAGCTCTAAATATGTCCCTTTAAAATTCACCTATATGATTCCTCTGAGAAATATTTTGTAGACAGATGTTAGTGTCACATTGACACTGCATAATTCCATAATGATGTTTTAAAAGATTAGATTATAATACAATTAAAATCTTAGCTATAAATGATTACATATGTAAATATAATATGTATATGGATGCAAATTTTGACAGGGAACATACTTCTGGGAAGGAAAAACAAATTTTTGTCTTTTTTGTACTACTTTTATAATGTTTTCAAGGAAAGGCAATTAGAATTCACTGCTTTCTGCAAGAAAAATGTTGTAGCAATTGTAAGCAGGGAAAATAAACAAAGATAAAAATTATTATCATCAAACCCATTGAACCTGGATTTTCCAACTGAATTGCATTATTTGGCACCAAACAGATTTTTCACAGGCCATAGCACTTGCCTACAAAGCAAACCAAGAAAGGAAAGAAAGAGCATTTGGCCTAAACAAAAAAAAAAAAAAAATGACATTCCTCAGAGTTAAGTGATTTAAACTCAAACTCCTTGAAAATCTAAGGGATTCTTCTGCTAAACTTCTGACTCACTAATTTCAAATTAGAGGACTTAAAATAACTATAGCTCATGTCTTGTGGTTACCTCAGTCCTCAGCGTGCTTTATAGTCACTGCAAAGGGCCTAGTACGGTGGGAAAACTGTTTGATTTTCAGTCACGGGTCCAGATTTTGATTCTGGTGTCTGTTACTCCCTGTCTAATGCCTGGGCAAGCAGAATAACTAATAATAATAATAATAATTTATAACTTCTACTTATTTACATTTTCTCACCTGTAAAGCAACAGTTTGGTTGAGTTGACTGCTAAAGACAGATGCCTCTATAAATTAGATTTGCTATTATCATTTGAAAGGTCATTTGTCTTTTTTTTTAAGGCATTTATATTAGGATGGAATCAACTTGTCATCTGCAAACAGGGATAGTGTCAGTTTTTAAATTAATCTGAAAAAGGAAAAGACAATAAAGGCTTAGGAAAAAAACCTGTCTTTGTTATTACCAGAAAAGAGACTAAAATAATACCAATAAATATTGACCCATATTTACCATATGTACAAATTGTCGTGAGAATAATCTATACATTCACCTAGCCATCCTTAATTCAAGTATGGGAAAAGAGAAGACATACTTTTACAAATTATTTTTTACATCTGACCAAATCTTTATAGCTCACACAATTGACTGAAAACTATGGAGGATACAACATCCCACTGCTCTTTTTTTTGTTCGTTGACTACCAAAAAGCATGAAAAATTCCTCCTTCAAGGCACTCTTCCAAGAAGGTATTTCTCATACGTATGTCAAAATCATATGTGATTACTTGACAAATGTAACAGAGAGATGTTGTTTCACTACAATCTACTCTTAAATACATAACGAGGCATAAAAGAACTAGCTCACTACAGATAGATGCTGATATCCTCCTGATGATTTACCCTTTTTCACATTGATGTGCTTAAGCCCTGGAATATTACAGGTTCTCCTAAAAGAGATTCTTAATGCTCAGAGAAAAATGAATCTTATTATTCACACTGGGAAAACAAAAACAAACCAAACTAAGTGCATGAAAAAAAAGCACATTTTCCAGACAATGGTATAGAGTTGCAGAGGCAAAGCATAGAGTTGGGTGATCAAAATATATATCTCAGACTATCACTGCTTATTGAAAGTGAACAGAAGAAAAATACAACATTGGTCTACCTTAGGGGAATTGTGAAGAGCTTTTAATGACCCCAAACTTTTCCTTTAACCAAAACCCTCAATTACTAACAACAATGTTCTTTTGGTGATCTACATATATATACATATATATATACACATATATATGTATATATATTATGTACATATTATATATACATATATATATATGTGTGTGTGTATATGTAATATCACCAGAAGAATATATATATTTACATATACGTGTATATGTGTGTGTGTGTGTGTGTGTGTGTGTGTGTGTGTGTGTATATATATATATATATATATTTGCATAGATGCCACAATCTCTCAAGAATTAAAATGGCAAATTTTTCAAAGTACAACGTAGGAGATAGAAGTAGAAGGGAAATGACCACCACAAATTATAAAACAATTATGTAAGAGATGTTGCATCAAAGACTAAATGGATGAAGTTTATAGGTGGATGTTGTGACAAAGAGGTAACGCATCCTACAAGCTTCACTATTATTCATGCTCTGTCAGAAGA
>NW_020945553.1:0-28648 GCF_900497805.2 Vombatus ursinus
GTGTGTGTGTGTGTGTGTGTGTGTGTGTGTGTGTGTGTGTGTGTGTCTGTGTGTCTGTGTGTCTGTGTCTGTGTCTGTGTATCCACATGCTTTTTTATATATGACATGTATATATGCGTGTACATTTTGTAATGCTAATGTACCTGCATAAACCTGTTATGTATGCTAATATAGATAGATAGATACATATTGATGTTATCTGTTATATAGAAAGAGACACAGCATGGCATAATGGATAATGTTCTGGCCTTAGGGCAGAAAGATCTGGATTTGAATCACTCCTTTATCTCTCTCAGCCTCAGTTTTTTCATCTGTAAATAATAGCATCACTTACCTCCCAGGGTTGTTGTGAAGATTAAACAAGATAACATTTGTAAAGCACTACAGAAATGTGACCTATTATTATCACACGCATACTCATTCATATGAGAGGCCAATAGATCTGGGTTTAAGTCCCCCTACCCACCCCCTTTGAGGCATACTGGATGTGTGACCCTGGATAAGTCGCCTCACTTCCCAATGTTTCAGACAATTCTCTTAAGATGAGAAATTGGAGATGAGTTGTGAATTTGTATTGGTGGAAGGAGTGTCCTCACCAGGATTTCTCTATGCCATTTATACATGTACATCTTTTATACATGCTAAGCATATTTGCATATACACACATCTTTCATACATGCTATATTAAATCTAGCCTGCAATACATGGCTGTGTCGATATGTATACACATGTGTGCTGTGTGCACACACATGAACACCTGTGTCACAGGTTAAGCTTACATACATAAACACACATCTGTGTTATACTATCTAAATATGTGTCCATCTAAACACCGATATGGAGGCCCTGAGGAAAGGGTCACATCTCACTGTCAATGCTGAACATACCAAGTGACCTCTATAAGGGATAAAATGCTGTTGGTGTTTTCAAAAGCCCCACTTTCAAACTAAACAAAACCTTTCTGTGGACCATGGTTTGAAAATCACTGCCTTTGAGATGGATCCCAATGTTTCCTTCCTCCACCTTCCTTGGCAGCCTTCTGGGCACACAGGTCTGGGGATTGAGAAATTCCTAAGAAAAGACAAGCAGGCAGAATTCGAAACTGTTCACAACCCCGACTCGGTTATCCTCTTGTAGTAGAATGCTGACAAGGAGACCAGAGGAGAATATTGGTACATTTTGCCCAACAAAGGCACATGTCTGCTGCTGCCCTCCCGCTTTTTGTCTGTTACCAGAACAGTCTCAAGTCTGGGTACACAAAGGCTTGGTCCATGGTGGGATTAAAAATTAAACCAGCGGCCTTTTGCTTTGTTGTCTACTGTGGGGCCTGTGATGGCGAGTGGCCAGGCTGGGTTGGGATTCTCTGGTCTAAAGGCTTGAGATAATTCAGCAGTAGCCTTCCTCATGAATGTCCAAGGGTGAATTGTTCTACCTCTTCCTGGCTCCCATCTATCTGTCATTAACTGGGAATCAAGTATGGAGGTGGGGGGAAGAAGGCAGGAGGTATGATGGAGGAAAGGGTCAGGGAGACAAGAGGTGTGTGGGAGAAGGTGATGGGGGAGGGGGGCAGGGAGATAGGAGGTGGGAGGGGGACAGGGAGATAGGAGGTGTGAGGGAGGAGGTGATGGGAGAGGGGGGCAGGGAGATAGGAGGTGTGAGGGAGAGGGTGATGGGGGAGGAGGGCAGGGAGACTCCTGTGAGGGAGGGGTTGTGTTCTACACAATTTATTTGATGAAAATATAACTTCAAAATGTTGGAGTTCTAGTCTGTTATAAATAATCTGCTATGGAGAAAAGCATTCTCTACCTCTGCTGGATCCAGTTCCACCAATAGAGTAGGTGCTGTGCTAGGTGTTGGAAAAACAAAGCCAGATCTGACGGAGACCCTGCTCCTAATTCAGCTTGCTGCCCACTGTGCCCAGAATGCCCTCCCTCCTCCTCTCAGCCTCGAGACTCAGTTCAGGAACCAGCTTGGCTGCAAAGCTTTCCTTGATTCACACCCCCATCATCCTGCTTTTTGATGGCACTTTCCCTCCCCAAATTACCTTATATTTACTCCTCTCTGTACTTTGAGGATAGGAAGCCTTTTGTTTCTGTCTTTGAATGAAAGAATGAAGCAGTGAAGCAATGAAAAAGCATTTATTCCTCAACTTACCCCTTTGTAGAGGTGGGAGGTCCCCACATTTTACATATGCACATGTTCTTAGACTCTTTCAATATATTGATAAATTGTGCTGATTTTTTACTCCTTTTCCCCACCCTTCTCATAGGGTAGGGAGAAGAATACAGGGGAAAGCTGTGATCGTATTTTTTAAAAGGACATCAATAAAAACTTATTTAAAAAAGAAGAAAAAGCATATTGTACGTCCTTGCTGTGTGCCCGTCATTGTACTAAGTCCTGTGACTACAGAGACAAAAAGAGACACAGCATCTGCCCTCAGGGCAGGGTGGTGGCCAGGGAAGGGAGTTTGGGAGGTCATAGGGATGGTGGGATCAGAGGACAGTCAATCAATGACATACCCTTTCCAGAACCAACTGGTCGTACCATTGATTTGGTTCCTGCTGTGCCTAGAGCAAGAAAGGAGAAGGGGGCAGATGGCAGAATGGCCTGGGTAGGTAGCTGGATGGGACGGGAAGTATTCCTGTGTGCCATGCATACAGTAAGTGTTTAATAAATAAATGTGTGATGGATTAAATTGCCCAGTCGGCTGATCATATTTTGAAAACTGCAAACCATGCAATTACTTTCTGTAAGACCTTGGATTAAGTTCATTCAATCATTTAAGATTTCTATTGAAGTACAAGGAGGGAAAAGGCAACTTGGGGCTTCATTGCTTTAGGATAAAAAGAGGAGGAAGTTTGGATTTTACTTCATAGAAGAGAGAGAGCCTTGGGAAGGTTTTGAACTGATAAATTACCTGAAAGTGGATGTTTAGGAAGATTCATCTGCTGGTTGTGTCCTGTTTGAGTTGGAGGCAGAGAGACAGGCTGGGAATGGGGAGACGTTGGAAGACCTGCAGATTATAACTTGAGGTTATAAGCGTGACCCATAGGACTTGTAGGATCCTGGGTCTAGAGCTGATAAAGGCCTGAAAGGTTCTCTAGTCCCACCCATTTTACAGAGGGGAACACTGAAACCAAAGGAGTTGTATCGACTTGCTTAAGGTGACCCATGTGGTAAATAGTATGACTGTGAGAATGGAGGGCAGCTAGGTGGCTCAGTGGATAGCGTGCCAGGCCTGGAGTCAGGAAGACTCATCTTCTTAAGTTCAGATCCAGCCTCAGATACTTCCTGGCTGTGTGACCCTGGGCAAATTGCTTTAACCCTGTTTGCCTCAGTTTCCTCATCTGTAAAATGAGCTGGAGGAGGAAACAGCAAATTACTCTTTGCCAAAAGTTCGATAGGACTGAAAACAACTAAACAGCAAAGAGAATGGAAGGAAGAGGAAGAGAAGGGCAGGGTAGCAAGGATTAAAACTAAAAAAAAAAAAAAGCTTCTGGTTAGGGAAGGGGAGAGAAGCAGAACTCAAATTACATTTTGTCTATTTGTACTTTTTTTGTTTTCAATGTCCTGTCTTGGTATTTGAAATTAAGGAATGAGAAGAAGCAATTGTTTGTTTTTTTTTCCAGTCACAATTAACACTCTTGAAATGGACAAAACAGCCCTTCCTCAGACCCAGGGAGGTGGCTGGGCCTTCTGACTGTGCTGCCCCAAGGTGTGTTTGTGTCAAAATACACACCGGCTGTACTTCTTCAGATCCAGCTTAATGCTCATTGGCTAGCCAGTTTTGAGTCGTGCAAAGAAACCCTACATAACAGGATGAGCATAACTCGGCCGGCCTGCTTAATTTGCACAGTCATGGCATTGCCTGAGATTTGAATCTGTTTCAAAGAGAGCTTTAGTGGAGAAGTGAAGATGGAAAAATCCTCCCCTTGGAAGAAACACTTGAGGCCCTTCTTAGGCAGCAGCATACATTTTCCGTCTCTAGCTGGGATAGAGATCTCCTGCATCTCTAGCAGGCGTCTGATATGAATGATTGAAGTCTATGGGGAATCCCGAAACTTCATTTCTGGACCCATAGCTGCAGTGTCTGCTGAAAACTTGGCGTAGCTTTCCTCCTGAAGGAAGAAACAACTGTGCATTTACCATCAGGAGTGACTGATGGTCTTGGTCAGTTTAACTGAATTGCCTTTTTTTGGTGTATGTCTACTTTATCCTTTTATTCAGGGCATCTCTCTCTGAGTAGAAAAAAAGGGAGTGGACATAGTTGGAAATAAAGGTGATATTAAAACAATATCCATAAAATATTTTGAGATTTGACGTGGGTAGGTGGAGGAGAGATAGAAAAAGACAGACATAGAGGGAGACAGAGGGAAGAGGAAGGGGAAGGGGAGGGGAGAGGAGGGGAGACAGCCAGATTAACATTGTGATAGAAAGGTGCTGGATTTGGCATCAGCACACCTAGGTTCCAGTATTGGATCTGCCACTTACTAGTTGTGGGACCTTAGTAAATTAGGGCCACTCATGGCAGAAATTGGAATGAGAGCCCCAGGTTTCTAGGAATTTAAGAATGAGGAGACTTGAGCAGTTTTCCCACCCATCCAGCGCCTTCATGTGGAAGCAAATGCCTCTCCAAATGAATGATTCTGTAGCAACCCAAGCATCTCTTGTAGGTAGGGGAAAGGGAAACCCCAGCGGAAGACGTAAGTGTCCAAAGGAGATGTGCTGAAAGAAATTCTTTTCCATCCAGATGGGACTCTGCCAGTTGGGGTGGTGGTGGGCTCCAAAGATGGCTTCCTAGCTCCCCCTTTTTGTTTCCTTTTCCCTTATGATTCTATCAGAGACGTTCTCTCCTTTGGTGGAGGGGGACGTCTGGGGCTCAAGGCTAGTGACTGCTGGGAGGCAAGGTGTGTCTGCTTCTCTGGGCTTTGTACTAGGAACAGATCAAGGCTTTGGGATTTCTGAATGCAGTAATTGGTTGAAGGAGATGAGAGTAGAGTGTTCCTTGACTTACTCAAGGTTAGCTAATGGGGTGGGTTAGAGTGGGGAGAGGGAGTGCCATCAAAAAAATCTTATCTCTGATGACAGTTGTTATTGATCTTTTGGTCTCAGGTGGACACTCCCCTGAGAGATTATGATTGGGAAAGGAGGGAGAGACTTTTTCAGCTGGTTGTAGGGTGAAAACAAGAAGCAAGAAACAGTTAACACAAGATACTTGCCATTTGGCAAAAGCCAGAGGAAAGCAAGGAATTGAAAGTTATTCTACCTGTGAAATGCAAGCTCAGATTTCGGGGGGGGGGGGGGTAGGGATGAAACAAACACCCAATCAAATAAAGGCCTTACTTAATAATATAGCTTTGTATAAAAATGTTTGTGTATATATTCTATAGCAAGCAATATTGATTTATTTACATTCCTCCAAGAGAAGAATGGGGGATAGCTAGGTGGCGCAGTGGATAGAGCACTGGCCCTGAAGTCAGGAGGACCTGAGTTCAAATCCGGCCTCAGACCAAACACTTGACACTTACTAGCCGTGTGACCCTGGGCAAGTCACTTACCCCCAATTGCCCAAAACAAACAAAAAAAAAAACAAGAGAAGAATGATTACACTTAGTTACAAAATTCTAAGAACTTGATAAATTGTGCTGGTTTTTTACAACTTTTTAAAGCAGCAAAACCATATCCTTTTACAAATAATAAGAAAGGAGCATAGAATTGTGGAGACCTAACATTATGGAAAATATTGCAGCAGTTACAGTTTGGTTGACTCTCCCATATTTGGGTACCTTTCTGGATCTCAGTTTCTTCATCTGTAAAATGGGGGAGCTTTAGATGAAAAGATTTTTCTGGTCCCTTCAGAGTATAAGTCTTGTGATCCTCATTTCCTGCTTTCTCCTGCCTAATAGAGGTGCTAATTTGTAGAAAAGTGGGCAGAAGGCTTTTAGAAGCAAGTAGGGATAATAAACTAAACTGTAGTTATCCAGGCTCTGATAACCTCTCCCCTGCCCTAGCCTGGTTATCAGACAGACATCAGTTATCTTATCCTCTGGCATGGGATGGCATGGGAGACAGGATCTTTCTTAAGGCCATCGTGCAATAAAAAAGGGCATGGTTGTGTTTTTTTTTTTTTTTTGAATTAGCTGTCTGGTTTGATGTAGGATTGAAGTCTCTGTTAGAGTAAGGGATACTCATTCCGTTCTGAAAAATCAGAAAAGGCTGTTTATTTTTTCCTGTCCTTAGTGCTGTGACCTTTCTCTTTTGCCCCAGTGTTCTTGGAATTATAAGCTTTTCGAAAATCATGAGCTGTGTTTGCTGATTAGGCAGTTGTTGTATTTCCCTTCTGGACACCCTGGGTCATTGTGCTGTTTCCTTAGACTTAAGGCTGATTGACATCCAAACCCATCCAGTCAACGAGAATCAAAACTTCTGAGTTGGTTTACATGTCATCTTCAGTCTATAAATATCTAGTGTGTATCATCATTTGGGAACTGTGATTCTGTCCCCTGATGATCTCTTGGGCCCTTTTAAGGTGCCTGCCTAGCATTGAACAAAATGTTAGAAGCCATTAAAGCCAAGGTTGGGTTGTTGGGTTTTTTGTTTTATTTTTAAGATGAAAAAACAAATCAATGTAACATTTCTTTGGTTACTGTTCTAATGAGGGGAAGAGGGGGTTACATAGTACTCTTCTCTGTAATTTGTGCTATTCCTGTCACTGTCCTGTGCTACCAGGGCTGGCTCCTTACCCTTCTGTTTAATGGATCAACTATAACTTCCCAGATAAAATCGATTTTTAAGTGCATCCTTTCAGTTTTCCTGCTGGTTGAACTGGAGGTTGCCTTTGGAGTAGGCTGGGAGGGTAATTTTCTTGTTGATGATGAAGGAAAGGAGCTTGGGTGGAAAAGTCCAGGCTGAGAACAAAAAGACAAGGAAAGAGGGAGAGAAGGAAGAGGAGGGGGAGGAGGAATAAATGGTAGACTAGATGGATCAGAAAGGATGCTCAGGCTAGTTGAGTATTCCACTAATAAGATTCTGCTTTTCCACCCTTTATTTTGCCTTTGCATAAGGTTGAAAGTCTATGATTCTCTGACCAATTTAGTCATGTGATCTCAAAATTCAGTTCAAGGAAATTTGTTTTTAAAAGAGGGCGGGGGGGGCAGCTAGGTGGTGCAGTGGATAGAGCACTGGACTGGGAGTCAGGAGGACCTAAGTTCAAATTCGGCCTCATACACGTAACACTTACTAGCTGTGTGACCCTGGGCAAGTCACTTAACCCCATTGCCAAGCCACACAAAAAAAAAAGGGCAGGGAGATGCTAATTGCTTCATCAGCCCAAATTTAACTTCCAGTTACTATTCATTCTTCCCTTCCTTTTAAAAATTGCTCCTGAAAAATTGGGCTACTAATGTACTGTTGGTGTTGTGAACTGATCTAACCATTCTGGAGAGCAATTTGGAGCTATGTCCAAAGGGCAACCAAACTGTACATACCCTTCCATCCAACAATACCATTACTAGGTCTGTATCCCAAAGAGATCATAAAAAAAGGGGAAAGAACCTATGGGTGCAAAAATATTTATAGCAGCTCTTTTTGTGGTGACAAAATATTGGAAACTGAGGGAATGCCCATCAGTTGGGGAATGGCTGAACAAGCTGTGCTATATGAATGTAATCGAATACTATTGTGCAATAAGACATGACGAACAAGCAGATTTCAGAAAAATCTGGAAAGACTTGTACAAACTGATGCAAAGTGAAAGGAGCAGAACCAGGAAAACATTGTATAGAGTATCAGCAACATTGTTTGATGATCAGCTATGATTGACTTAGCTCTTCTCAGCAACATAATAATCCAAGACAAGTGTAAAGGACTCACAAAGGAAAATGCTATACATATGTAGATAAAGAGCTGATGGACTCTGAATGCAGATGGAAGCATTTTTTTTTTCGCTTTATTCTTTTTTGTGTTTTTTTCTTCTTTCACAACTGTGACTAATATGGAAATGTGTTTTATATGATAGCAAGTGTATAACCTATATCAAATTACATACCATTTTCAGAAGAGGGGAGGGGAGAGAAGAAAGGAGGGAGAAAAATTTGGAACTCAAAATCTTGTAAAAATGAATGCTAAGAATTGTCTTAACATGTAATTGGGGGGAAAATACTATTAAAAAATTACTCCTGAAAATACACCTTCATAATTGGGCTCCATTTTGTGTGCCATATTGGATTGTACAGCATTTGAAATCCAACAGTTACTGGTCAGACTTCAAGGCTAACGAGTGTGCCAGTGGATCATGGAGAGACAGTGAATACTGAGCAGGGAACCCAGAGCCCTGGAAGTAATGCTCCAGCAAATGGACCATTACTTTGTGTTGTCTATAAACATCTCTGTGAGGCATGGTGGAAGATGATCCCATTATGGTGAAGGTCAAAGTCTCATTGGACTGGGCCTTTGTGGCGATGAACATTGCTCATTATTACAACTGGGCTAGGGGTGGGGGAGGTCTGGGCTCTAACACTCTGATTTTTAAAGGGACTTGACCTAAATCTGTAAGTGGTAGTGCAGCCTAGAAAGACCAGCTTGTGGCCTAGGTCATTCCCTCATTATTATCCTTCTGAAGTTCAGCCAACCAGAAGCATTGTATGTCAGGTCTGCAGAGGCAGAAGAGTGAGTGAGTGTGTGTGTGTGTGTGTGTGTGTGTGTGTGTGTGTGTGTGTGTGTGCATAAAACATGTGGTTTCTGTCTTCTGGGAGCTTAAAATCCAGAGGAGCACATAAGGTATTTACATAAGTAAGCTACCAACATAACCATTCTGTGAATGGTTCCACCACTGGGTACTCCTGGAGCAGGGAGGAGGCAGAGGAGGGTGTGGGTGGGAGTGGTTAAGCAAAGCATCATGGGAGAGATGGGGTCTGAACTGGGGCTTAGAGGATGGGTAGATTTTGGACTGGCAGGGAAAAGTGGGGGAGGGTAATCTAGTTAGGGGAGGAGCTTGGGGGTGAGAATGAGCCAATCCTGTTCAGTGGCAGTGAGTAAGACAGCATAGTGGGTATGGGGTGTATTTGTTAGGGGCTGGAGTTAAGATCTTGGTCCAGAGTACATGGGTTAGCAAATGCTGTGCTAAGGAGAAGGCATAGTACTTTGTAGGTACTAGGGATTTGATGGAAGATTTTTAAGTAGGACAGTGATGGCCAGGCCTTGCAGAGGCACGTTCTCTCTGCCGATTTGTGTTGGAAGACACTTTCAGGGTGTCCCTTGGAGAAGAACAGCAGTGGAATGTGCTAGAGTGGAGGGTGTGCTGGGTTCTAGTTCCAGCTGTGCTGTGTCCCAGCCACATGCCCCTGGTCAAGTCATTTGACTTCTCTCTGAGCCTCTTTGTAGAAATGGCCTAGCCTGTGTAACAGAGGAGCTTGGGGTGAGAATCCAGTGAGAGGATGAATGAGAATCCTTGGAAAACTGTAAAGTACCAGGCAGATAGAGAGGAAGGATGTGGAGATATTCAAGTCCATCTAGCCCACTCCCCTCCATGTACAGCTGAAGAGAGGTCAGAGAGGTGGGCAAGGTCATATGGCCCCTGCTGCTTGCAGAGCTGAGATTTGAACTCAGATCTTCTCACCCCTGATCCTGCATTCCTTCCCTTGCCTCCCTTAGGATGTGCTGCCTTACTGGTTGGCTTCTACCCTCAGAGGTGCTAATTGCAACCCATCCATGCCATCTTCTGCTATCTGGGTCTTGTCAGTGTCCTCTCAAATTGCCCCAACATACAAGACTTCTTCCTCTTGGTCTCTCGGGCAGCCCTTGGTTCAGTTGTTTCTTGCTTACCTGCCTGGGTTGTCTCTTTTTCTGATTATACATTTTCTGGATAATGCCTTTCTGGCCATTTCTTATGGGTGCTGGCTCTGGTAATCTCTGGCAGCCCACTTCTGCCCACCGTGGGTCTTACCATCAGGTGGCATCACCACCATCATCACCTTATGGGATCTACAGAGCTGATCAGTATCATCCTGAGCAGGAAGGAGAAAAGGGGGCTCTTGTGGAACTATTGGGATTCAGATGTTGAACCAAAGGTTTGACTCTGAGCTCTGGGCTCCAGACTCCAGGCTGGGGGCTCTGCTCTTTTCGTCTCCTTGTTCTCCTGGAGTCTCTACATAACCTGCTGGCTTTGTATCTTCAGTGGGGAACACCTGCTCCTTACAAGGCAGCCGAGTAAAGGCAGGGAATCCTAAAGGCCCCCTCCCCCGAAGTGTTTAAATACGTCCACACAGAGAACATTGGAAAATTGTCTTTGCCCTGGCTCTTGGTCAAGAGAATTGAGATTGACAAGGGAAATATCTCGGTGATTTGTTTTTGTTTTCCTGTTTTGTTGTGATACTTTTTAGAGGCAGCAGAGTGGAAAAAGAGCTGCTGGCCTTGGAGCCCCGCAGCCCTGGTGCCCCCCGACATAGACTGGCTGCTAACCTGTGCTGGTGGAGGGAATTTCCTCATCTGGGAATTCCTCTTACCAATGAAATCGCAGGTCTCTGTCTCTATTCTTTCGAGTCTTAAATTCTGACCTTGAACAACCTTTTACAATGTTGGACATAGTGTTACCCACTTGCTACTTTGTAGCTTCAGGAAGGTCATCTTGGCACATGTGGATACATAGTTTGGATTGAATTGTTTTCAAGCGTGCCAACAAACCAAGACGATTTTTAATGCCAGTTCCAGCCAGTTCATCAAACATTTATTTACCATTCTGGGCAGAGCATTGTGCTAGAGATTGGAATGATGTAGATAAATGCATTTGTAAAACTCGTAGTTTGCTTAAAGTGTCCTTGGGAAAGCATTATTTGGACACATTTGTATGGACCAGGCTTATAAATAATAATACTAATAGCTAACATTTATATTGGGCTTACAGTGTTCCAAACACTTTGCTAAGAGCTATGTGATTATTGTCTCATTTGGTCCTCACAACAACCCTGAGGTTAATTATTATCCCCATTTTACAGATGGAGAAACTGAGATAGACAGAAGTTAAGTGACTTGCCCAGGTCCGCAGCTAATACTTTTCTGAGGTCACATTTGAACTCGGATCTTCCTGACTTCCTCTCCCAGGACTGTATCCATGGGCCCACCTAGCTGCCCATAATAATCAGTCATCCTTAAATGCTGTCCACATCCAGAGAAAGAACTTACATGGAATCTGAATGCTGATTGAAGCATACTGATTTCTTCTTTTTTTGTTTTTTGTTTTTCTTTCTCATGGTTTTTTCCTTTTGTTCTAATTCTTCTTTCACAAGATGATTAATATAGAAATGTGTTTAATATGATTATACATGTATGGTCTGTATCAGATTGCTTGCCATCTTGGGGAAGGGGGAGGGAGGGAGAAAAAAATTTGGAACTCAAAATCATATAAAAGTGATTATTGAAAACTCTTTACGTGTAATTGGAAAAAATAGTCAAGTCATCCTTGACGAATTCCGGTGCCCAGATATAAGGGAAGAATATTCCTAATTATTATGTTATATATTTGTTATATATCATATATTAATATGTGAATATATGTTTATGTTGTAAGACATGTAATAAAACAATATTATTATATATACTAATTATTAACATATCCTAATTAGGACTTCCTAATTAATTTCATGAATTAAAACAGACGGCTCTTACCCTTCAGGGTAAGCCAGTGCTATGAAGAAGTTGGGGATGGTATTTCCCTGGGACACTGCTATAGCATCTTGTGGCAGTATTAAACTATCTCCCTCATGCTGGGCCTTGGAGTTTTTTCTTATCTTGCTGCTGTCATGCCTCGGAGTTTTTCTGGCTCTGCTCCACCAGAGTAGAGGATGTGGTGATGTTAGGAGGAGAGGGAAGGAGGAAGGAACCGTGGGGAAGTGATGGAAGTTACATAGAGATAGGAAAGTTCAATAAGATACACACACACACGCACAGTTGTTTGTTTGGCTGGTGTGAACATTGTGTGGCTTAGGAACCCCCCATCCTACCCCCACCCTGACATAGTGTTCCTCTGTTTGAGCATTGTGCTGTCCTATGGAAAGGGGACAGCTCTTACTGTTACGTGTGCCTTACCCACCTGATGCTGCCCGCTTGTCTTGTCCTATTTTTCATGTTTAGGAGTTGACGAGTACTTGGTTTCCCTTTGGAGGCTTTGGGATTTTTTGCTGGAGAATCTTGTGCTGCTGACTTGAGCTGGGGATGGGGACAGAGAGACCGAATTTCTACAGGCAAAGGCAGTTTTCACTGGTCTCAGGAGAACAATTTGCTTTGATGAAGCCTTAGGCCTAGATGTGTACCTTGGGTAATGTTGAAAGGTTTTCCCAGCATTGTGTGTATGAAGTGATGAGCTGAGAAGTATTAGGAGCAGTAGAAGTATTTCCTCTTGGTCCTGTCAGATACGTAGCATCTAGAGATCTTAACAATTTTCCTCAGATTTAGGAGGGACCTGAGAGGCTCATCCCAGCCCAAACGCATCACTGAACAAGTCCTCTCTAGGATGGGCCAACAAATGATTGTCCCGTCCTTGTTGAAAAGGGAATCTCCCAGCCAGCGAGAAAGCCCATCCCATAGATCCCTCCCATAGTCTTTCTGTATGTAAGGTCCATCTCATCTCCATTAAGATGCTCAGATTCCTTAAGTGTCTGGCTAATATGGCGAATCTTCAATAAGCATTGTTTTTGGCTGAAAGAAGGCTTGGGTCGAATTCTTTTGGGCAGGACCTACGCGTCGTGATTTTGGGGTTCCAGGACCCCTAATCTCTAGACCTCATCAACAGGTTCCCCACCCCTGAGCTATGCTCTTCAGGGCCAAACATAACATGGCTAACCTTTTGCCCACATGACAGCTTCTTCCACACTTGAAGACAGCCTCCATGTTTCCCTTTGGTCTCTCTTCTTTGGCCTACCCACCTTCCCCCAAGTTCTTTGCTTTTTATTTGTCATGAACCTGAGGGCCCTCACCATTATGGTTGCCCTCCTGGACACTGTCCAGTTTATCCATGTCCTTCCATGACTTTGGGGAGGTTAATCCCTTGACCTGCTAGTGAATTGGATTTAAGCTAGGAGGGCTGTGCAAAGTCACCAATAGGAATTGTTTCTGTTATGGCCAGAAACCCTGAGGGTCTTTCCCTCCCAGTTTGAGGGTTTTTTTTTTTGACTAGATTAAAGAGGCCATTCTTTGCCTCTTCTTTTAACCTAGCCTTAATCACTGAATGGGTGTGGCCTTAGTCAAACTAAAACCTGCTAAAGACCTTAGCTTTCAAAGTTTTCAAAGGTCAAGGTTTTCCACTGCATCCTGGACCATCTCCAGTCCTGATGTGTATCTGACCACTGGCCCCAGATGACCCCAGAGGACAAAGGGAGGCTGGTGACTTTGTACAGCCCTCCCTCACTTCAATCCAATTCACTTGCCTGTCATGGCCTCACCTCCCTGATGGCATGGTCTTCCTCAGGAATGAAGGACAAACGACAACCCTGTAAGAAGTAGGAGCTGCCTCTCTGGGGACCCCAACTGGAACTTCCTTCCTTCCTTCCTTTTTTGTTCATTCCTTCCCTTTTTTATTTCTCTCTCTTTCCCTTCAGAGAAGTAGCAAGATATCTTGGGGTTTACAAACTAGATTTCTTTTTTTAAGGACCATGCCTTAAACCCAAATCACTCTGGCTCTCACTGATGGGCCAACCATAGATTCCAGGCCAAACCTCACTTGGTCATTATTTGGGCCTTGATTGACTCAGAGTGAATGTAAATAGGAATTGTTTCTGTTTTGCCCAGAAATCCTAAAGCTCTCCTCTTCTAAGTTTGATTTGTTTCCTTTGGACTAGATTAAAGAGACCATTTTTTGCCTCTTCTTTTTACCTAGCCTTACTAAGAGCTAACTGTGAACTGTGTAAGGGGTAGGCTGGAGATACAAAGAAAGGCAGAAACAGTGCCTGCCCTCATGGAGCTTACATTCTAACATCTAAATGAATAGATACATACAAGATAGTTAGAGTGTAGATGGAAGCAGATAACCACCGAGAGGAAGGTACTGGTATGGCAGCCCGGGACCAGGAAAGGCCTCCTGCCTTTTTTGGAGGCATCTGATCTACAGTCATTCGACTGCTCTTTGGATCCGGTCACACAACCAGCTATTTGTGTATCTACTCAACTCTGCTCTTGTCCATCTCACGTCTCATTTGATTCTCACAATAACCCTAGGAGGCAGGTGCTGTTATGAGCCCCATTTTTCAGTTGAGGAAACTGAGGCAGACCTTGAGGCTAAGTGACTTGCCCAGGGTCACATAGCTGGTAAGTGTCTGAGGTACTCTATCCCTTATGCCACTACTTGCCTCTGGGCCTTTGAATTCACCTTAATAAATGCTTGCTCATTGATTGATTATCCCCTTAAGGGCCTCTCCAGACACCTCCTGGGTTTCCTATTTCTCACCATTGCTCCTGGCGCTTTTAGGTCGTCCAGATGCTCTGAGCAGCGGTTTTTACCCTTTCTGTATGCCCTGGACCCCTCTGGCTAGTCATGTGAGGCCTAGGGACCTCTTTTCAGAATAACACATTTAAATACAGAAAATAGGAGTCTTGGAAACAAAACCAATTATTGAAATAGGTATTAAAAGGATTAAAAAAAACCCAACAACAGCCAAGTTCAGAGACACCAGGCTAAGACCCCCTGCCCTATCGGATGTTAAGTATGTTGTCACTTTGCTCATGTTTTTGTCATTTTCGTGGAGATTTTATTTTCCATTCTGTGCCTTTTTGAATGCTTTTCTTCACTCGGGTGTTCCTGCTTGCTGTTATCTGTTTGAAGTGTTATTGGAAGCCTCTCTGTCCAGCATCTTGGCTCCCTCTCCTCTCTCCTCTTTGACCAGGGAGCCTGGACAACACCTACCCTTTTCCAGGCCCTCGGCCTCTTTCGCTGCTCGCCAGCCTTGTGCCCTCCTCTCAAAGCAGTTCACCAGGGCCTGAAAGGCAGCCAAGCCTCATCTCCTGATTTGTCTTGGGTTCCAGCTGCATAGGAATCATTCTTCTTTTGTTTCTCCCTGTCCAGAGTGATCATTCTCCTTGTCGGGCAGCAGGCACCTTGACGCTGACCCTCCTGGCGTTATTTCACACAGAACCATGTCTTGGGTGTGGATTTGTCTTCTGTTACCTGCTTTTGTTTCCATCTTTCACTCTCCCTCTCTTTTTTTTGATAATTAATTTATTTTTAGTTTTTAACATTCACTTCCATAAGATTCTGAGTTTTAAATTTTCTTCTCCTCTTCCCCCCCGCCATCGTGTACAATCTGATATAGGCTCTACTTATACATTCACGTTAAGCATATTTCCCCCTTAGTCATGATGTAGAGAACAATTAGAACTCCTGGGAGAAACCACGAGAATGAAGCAATAAAGCAAAATAGTAAAGGAGAAGGAAAGCAAATAGTATACTTCCTTCTGCATTCAGTCTCCATATTTCTTTCTCTGGACGTGGATAGATTTTCCATCATGAGACTTTTGAAGTTGTCTTAGATCTTTGTGTTGCTGAGGAGAGCCAAGCCTATCAAAGTCAGTCATCCTGTAACTGTGTACAATGTTCTCCTTGTTCTGCTCGTTTCTCTCAGCATCAGTTCATGTAAGTCTTTCCAGGTTTTTCTGAAGTCTGCCTGCTCATCATTTCTTATAACACAATAGTATTCCATTACATTCATATATCACAACTTGTTCTGCCATTCCCCAATTGCTGGGCATCCCCTCAATTTCCTTTTCTTGGCCACCACACAAAGAGCTGCTATATTTTTGTACGTGTGGGCTGTTTCCATCTTCTCTTGATGTCTTTTTTTAAATTAAGTTTGTTGCTGCACATCAGCTGCAAGTCATCAGTTACCAATAGCCCAGGCTCCCTCTCATCCTCACTGCCTCCCTCCCCCTTGCTGTGTCTGTCTCATCCTATCCCACAGCCCAAGCAGCTGCCCCCTCTTCAGAGGAGCCTGTTATGTGGCTCCAAGTATTCAGTCATCCTTCTTAGTCTCACCATCCTTGAGGCTCCTGCCTTCAGGCCAGGCTTTCCTGCTACTCCTCTTCTTTGTTTTTACCTTGAAATACTTCATCCATTTTTCTTTTCAAAGAATATTTCATTTCTCTGATGTCCTGGAGGGCATGTTCGTCTCTCCATCCCTCTTGCCTTCTCTCCTAGGAACACAGGAGTTACGTGGTCATGGCAGCAAGACTCGCATCCTGCACTCTCTTCAGGACTTTGCAGATCTTCATGCCCTCCTCACTTGAGGGCAGTGAGAGCCTGTGTTCTGGGGGGCTTTTCATCAGCTGTCTCTTGGCATGCTTGGCCACACCCACTGGGCTCCACCTTGGGGCTCTAGAGGGGAGTCTCGTTTACTTACAGCAGTCCAGAGAGCATCAACTTGCCCCGCTGTCTCTGATGGGCAATTAGCAGCTTTCTGCTGACGTCCCGATTCAGACACTGCAGCAAACCCAGCACATAGTTCTGAGCAGTCCTCCGAATGATTATACTTGCCAACCCTTCTTCCTCTTAGAGCCCTGAGCCCTTCTGGGATGCCTCAGCCTGTCCACTCACTGCCACTTTTGTCACAGATGTGTATAGGAATAAACTGGGGGCTCACTCCATTAAGGGTCCCTGTTTTGGCATCTGTTAGAGGTGAAAGCATACTGTTCACTTGTTTCAGTTGAGTCTGACTCTTCGTGACCCCGTTTGAGGTTTTCTTGGCAAAAATAGTGGACTGGTTTGCCATTTCCTTCTCCAGTTCATTTTACAGATGGAAAAACTGAGGCAAACAGGGTGAAGTGACTTGCCCAGGGTCACACAGCTAGTAAGTATCAGGGGTCAGATCAGAACTCAAAAAGATGAGTCTTCCTGACTCCAGGCCTGGTGCTCTATGCACTGCAGTGCATCTAGCTGCCCACCGAACGCATGTTATGAAGTTTTAAAGTATTTCACATTCTCCTCTTTCTTCCAAATGAGGATCCTAGCTAAGCTCTCATGTAGCCTTAGGGTTATGTTATTATTATGTAACTATATCATTGTTACAGAAATTCAAGAGGATTCTTGTTAAGAAGCACGCTGCTCATCGTTTCTTAGAGCACAGTAATCTCCAACCGTAATTATATAGCACAAGTTCTAAGATGCTTTCAGTGTCCCTACAGCGGATCAGTGAATATCCTAATACTTTTATTTGAATGCAAAAAGCAGCTATTTCACCCAGCTGGGCAGCAGCCACAAAACCTTTGGGATAATCAGGTAATAGCAGGACAGTGAGTCGTCTCAGGGCTTGATCTACCTGGAAATCATGGGAAAAGATGGGAATGAGTTAACTAGAAGAATAAACTAGTACTTATGTGAGTGCTACTTAGATTATCTCGTGGGAACCTCACACCAGCCCACCCTAGGAGATGGGTATTTACTGGTATCATTATTTCCATTTTACAGATTTGGAGACATTTGAGGTTGAGAAGGATTAAGTAACTTGTCCTTTGCCACGCAGGTAGCAAAGGACTGTGGCAGGATTTGAACCCAAGCCTTTGAACCCTGTCCCCAGTATTGAGCTGTCTCAATTCTGACATTTAGCATCAAGGTTAGGGAGTTACCTTCCCACTCTGGGCCTTAGTTTCCTCATCTGTAAAACCAAAAGATTTGGACTCTCCTAAGGTTTTTTCCTGGTCTAAATCCATACTCCTTTGCACTTCTAGTGTGTAGGTCAGAATCAAATGTTTGAGTTTCATTCTTTGTCCTTGTATGCCCTGTACCTCATACACGGCCTCGCACACAGTAGGCTGATAAACCAATTAATAATTCATCTAATAATTCATCATTGCTTATTAATGCTATTGATAGTATTGGTTGTGCTGTTGAGATTGGGCTAATAATTAATAAATATTGATTGGGTACAGTGACACTAAATGAACTCCCTTCCTCCTCTCTGAAATTCTTCCAGGTATGCCACACCCAGTTTTCATTTGGTCAGAATCTGTGATTCGTGGGGGGCAGGGAGCTCTTAGAGAACTTCCTGTACCAGATGTGGCTTGCCCACCGTTCTACCAAGACTGCCAAGACTGCTCGGAGGGAGTTGCCTGGAGCCCTCAGAGTTGAAGTGACTTGCCCAGTGTCAGAGGTGGGACCTGGGGGGCCTGCCAGCTCCTGGGACTGGCCCATACCTAGTACAGATTTCACAATGTGTTCTAGGAAGGATGGCTCCATCTCTTTGGAGCAGCCCCACTTCTCAGGCACTTGGCCTTGGGTTACTTTGTAGCCTGAGTAAAGTCCTCTCTGCCCACATGGCCCAGCCCACACCGAGTGCTCTCCCTGCCTAATACTCCTGGCCGGGCCCAGGGTTATCTATGTTGTTAGACTAGCAGCTGTCCCTCTGTACTTAGGACCCAGCTTCTGGGAGCTCTGGCCAGGCCACTTTATGTAACAATAATATAGCCTTTTTTGTAACTCTTGGGAAGTCAGGAATGCCAGAAGTGCGTGAGCAGGAACATTGTTCCCCATGTCAGAGATAAGAAAACAGATGGTTCTTACAACCAAATGGGCCAGTTTCCATGAAATTGTCAGTGTCAGGCTACAGTGAAGAGAAGGCCCTAGAGCCTGGAAGATCTGCTTTCAGGTCCCCCCCTCCCCCCACCCTACTGGCCATTACCCCCTGACCAAGAGAGTGCCCCAGACAATTCTCTGGGACCCTGAGCTGATGTCATTAGGGATTCCTTATTATGAATAAGTAAACCACAGATCTCCAGTTCTTATGCCATGAGAAATACACACCTGTCAGAATCAGCCCCAGAAGGGACCATTCTGCAGCAGAGGACTAGTTACCTTTAGAGTCTCTGTATGAAGAACTTTGGCTTCCAAGCCGACTGTCTTCAATTTCCCCCTCCTTGATTATCTCATTCCATTCTATTTAGACCTCTCCTGTGGGTTTATATGGGACAGCCAAGTGGCACTGGTCCTGGAGTTAGGAAAGCTTGCGTTCACATCCAGCCCCAGACACTTCCTAACCCTGTTGGCCTCAGTTCCTCATCTGTAAAATGAACTGGAGAAAGAAATGGCAACCACTCTAGTATCTTTGCCAAGAAAACCCAAGAAAATGGGGTCATGAAGAGTTGGACAGGACTGAAACAACTGTACAACACCAGAAACAACAGTGTGCTTGTATATCTTGTATAACAGTTCCCTGCCCATTTACCCTAGTAGATTATAAGCTCCTTGAGGGAATGGTCTGTAACTGACTCCTGTCATGCAAATCTAGATGTAGATCTGAAAGGGACCATAGAGATCATTAAGTCCAACCACCTCACTTTTACAGATAGGAAACCAGGCCTCTTTCAAACCCTATCACCTGGACGTTGAATTGCCCTGAATAGGTGCTTAATAAATGCTGGAATTGAATTTATGGAGTTTTCCCATCACACTCTGCTCTGCCCTGTAGTATTACCATCCAACCTCAAATGAAACTATATCTCAGGTGAGTTACAGCTTGTGTAGTAAAGGAAAATGCCACTGGGCTCTGTGCATGAGGCAACTGGATGGCAGAGAGGGTCTCTGCTTACTGTCGAATTTGCTAAATGAGTAAAGGACATGAGGATGGAACTGGGAAGGAAATGCTATCTACCAAGTTCCTGGTTCTCTTTTGTATACCTTAATTCAGTTTAAAGCACGAGAGAGGCAGGGGAGCAGAGCAGGTAGTGGGGCCTGCCAGCCTGGAGTCCAGAAGACTGGGTTCCCCTGCAAGTCCTAACTCTAACAAATACCACCTGGGTGACCCTGGACAGGTTCCTCAACTGTAAAATGGGGATAATAATGTTACTGACCTCCCAGGGTTATGAGAATTAAATGAGATAATAATTGTAAAATGCTTACTTAGCAGTGCCTGGCATATAGTAGACACTGAATTAATCCTTCCTTCCTTCCATTTTTCTATCTTTCCTTCCTTCCCTCTTTCCCTCCTTCTCTTCTTCCTTCCCTCCTTCCTTCTTTTTCCTTCACTCTTTCCTTCCTTTCCTTCCTTCCCCCCCCCCCTCCCTTTCCTTCCTCTCCCTCCCTTCTTTTCCTTTCTTCCTACTTTCTTTTCTGTCCTCTCTCCCTCCCTTTTTTGCTTCCTCCCTCCTTTCCCCCCTTCCTTCCTTTCCTTTCTTCCTATTTGCTTTTCTTCCTCTCCCTCCCTCCCTTCCTTTTTTCCTTCCTGCTTTCTTTTTTCTCCCCACTCCCTTCCTCTCTTCCTTCTGGCAGCTCAGCTCTCCCAAGATTGGGAGTTGCTGATCTACATTGGTAAAAAGGGGCTTCTACACTGTCCCAAAGAGGACATCATAGAACTAGACTGCTCTTTCCTTACCCAGAAATAAAATCAAGTAAAAATGATACTGATGTCTGAGCAACATTACAATTATTTGTTGTTCCTGTTGCTGAAATACTGATAAGAGATGTTATTAAGATGGAAATTTTAGAGTTCTTCAATTGACTTGGATGCATGCTATTATAGGGCATTACTCCTAGGGTCTTAGAAATACTCAGTTTGGTTCTGGAGACGTTTATCAAGTACCTTTGTTCTGTGTTGTGGAAGATGGCGCTTTGCTGAGCGTGGGAGACACAAGAGACTTGGTAACTGATTAGATGGTGAGGGGCAGGGCAGATAAAGGAAAGGGAAGTTTCCAGAAGGATTCTTGGGTCATGGAGTCGGCTGGGTGTGAGGACAATGGTGTTTTTGACAGAAAAAAAAAGGGAGGTTGGGGGGGGGGGGGGGGGGGGAATTTTAGAGGAAAAGACAGTGAGTTCAGTCTTGGACATGTTGGGTTAAATTTTCAGTATCCGTGGAATGTTCAGGTGGAAATGGCCCTCAGGACTGGAGAGGTAAGGTGGTTACGTAGGTTTGGGCATCGTGTCCATAGAAGTGATAATTAAACCTCTGGGAGTCAATGAGATCACCATGAAGTCTGTGTTAATCTCACCCAAAACCGATGCTATTAATGTCAGAAATCATTCTGTTTGTTTCTTAATTCTGGTCTTTCTTATTTGATTAGAGGATACACGCAGGCATCGGAATACCATGGACACTGTAGACACATCTCTCTGTGGCCCATAAAAAGCTCACTCTCCTCCCTATTCCCCGTTGCCCCCAATTTCAGCTTTGAGCTTTTCTGGGCTTGTTTCATTGTGAATCAGTTACTTGGGTGATTTTTTTTTAATTAAGGTTTTTTCCTGCTTCTTTTTCAGGAGTATATCATTCGTGTGCAAAGAGGAATTTCCATAGAAAACAGCTGGCAGGTAATTTTTTCATAACTGAAAAATATTTCAACTTGAAGAAAGACCCAACCACTGACTGTGGTTTGGGGACCATGAAAAAATTCCAAACAGTGAACTCTTGAGTATTGATTCCTCCCAGGGCTAGGGGGCAGGGAGGGGGGTGATGTGTGTTGGAGCTGTGTAGTTGTGTTCCTGGGTTGTTTTTTTGAGGGGAGGAGGATGGGGCAGGCTGGTGGAATTTGTGCCCACCACACAGATCATTATCTAGGAGTTCCTCCTCTAGAACAGAGAATGGACAGAGAATGGCAGCTCTCTATTCTCTTTCCCCCCAGGTTGCTTCCTTTTTTTCAGTCATTCAGGCCTGCTTGTTGGCCTGAGAAAAGATAATAGATGTTCACAGAGAGCTACTGCATTCCCAGCAGCCTCTAGTTGGGCAAGGCCTAAGGAGTGGCCACCATTTCTTTCCAAAGTCCATGGCTTCCTCTTGGATTTTCATCATCTTTTCTGAGAGCTTAAGTTTCCTTGGGCCTAAATTGGGAACATTGCCATCCAAGGCTCCTGCTACCTCTAGTCTGTTGTGATTCTCTGCTCCCTCATAACCACTGGCTGTTTTGGCTGTGTGCTGGGTCCCACCTCCGCTGTCATGGTGAGAGAGGGGAGAGGGAGACAGAGAGAGAGACAGGGAGAGAGAGAGGGAGACAGAGACAGAGAAACAGAGGAGAAGAGCGAGGAGAAAGAGAGAGAGAGAGAGAAGGAGAGGAGAGAGAGGGAGACAGAGAAACAGAGGAGAAGGAGGAGGAGGAGACACAGAGAGAGAGAGGGAGACGAGAGAGAGGGAGACAGGGAGAGAGGGAGACAGGGAGAGAGAAACAGAGGAGAAGAGCGAGAAGGAGACAGAGAGAGAGAGACAGAGAAACAGAGGAGAAGAGCGAGGAGGAGGAGGAGGAGGAGAGATTGAGGAGAGAAGAGAGGGGAGAGATTGAGAAAGAGAGAGAAAAGGGTTGGGGAGAGGGAGAGACAGGGAGAGGGAGAGACAGAGAGACGGAGAGAGTGCCTCTGCCATCTCTGGCTTGCCAGAGAGGGATCTGAGAGAGACTGTTTCCTTTTTTGTTCTGGAGAGTAGAAAGCAGACGGGAGTCAGGCTCCCTCGGCCTTCCTCCTCCTGCCTTTGCTGCGGTGTGAACTTGGCCCGGGCCTTAGCTTCCCTCGGTCTGTTTCCTTAGCGGGGAAGTAGGGATAGTGAGTCAGGCCAACCTGCCTCAGGGAGGACGCTTTGCACTTAGTACCAGTACCGTGTGCTAGAGAAGCCGCCAACTGCAGTATTATCAAAGACGATTTTCTTCTAATTGTCAGAGACTCCAATATCTGTGCGTGAGGGAGGGACGGGGAGCAGGAGAAACCACTTATAAGAAAAGAGAAGCTGACAATTGTGGGTTGTAGTAAAAGTTTTTTTTTTTAATCATAGGGAAAGTTTGACTTAGAGCCCTGTTGGCCTTCCTCGCCTTCCTCTCTGTGCCTGGCATCTCTGGCCTCCTTGTGAGCCCACACCTCCCCAGGTCTGTTCTCACTCCCTAGTAGAATGGACGTTCCCGGAGGACAAGGAGGGTGTCCCTTTTCTATCTTCCAGCACTTAGCGCAGCGCTTGGCACTCAGCAGGTGCTCACAAAGTGCTTTTCACGCATTCGTTTACCCATTTGAAAACAAAACCGAATTTTTATTTGACTGTGTTATCCCTCCTCATTCCCATCTCTCCTCCTTCTCTCCCCCCATTTCTGACCCAGCCCCCCTCCAGCTTCCATTCTCCCCATGTTCCGACGTCTTCCTCCTGAAGGTTATCAGTGATCAGTCTGGTGGCCTTCGCCCATCTCTGCTGCATTTGACGCTGCTGACCACCCCTTTCTTGATGTCTTCTCCTTCTTGGGCCTTTGGGACCCTATGCTGCTCCAGCAGGGAGGTGGTACCGCGGATAGAACACTGGATTTGGAGTCAGGAAGACGTGAGTTAGCGTTCTGCCCTGCCCTGGCCACGTGCTAGCTGTGTGACCTTGGCCAAACCCTTAACCATTCTGTGCCAGAGTGAAAGCTTGGACTCCGTGGCGTCTGAGGAGCCTTTACCCTTCCTGCCTCTCTGACTGTTGTTTCTTGTCTCACTGCTGGTCTTCCTTCCCCTTCCTGTCGGCATCTCCCCGGCGTCAGGCCTCGGTCTTCTACTTCCCTTTCCTTGGAAGGATTCAGCCACTTTCACGGCTCTAAGCGTCACCTCCGTGCATTTGGGTGACTCCCAGATCTGTGTTGCTCGGTGTCGTCACCCAAACTCCAGTCGTCCTGAGCCCACGGGCCACCGATCCCTTCTGTCTCATTTTTGTTGAGACATTTTGTTTCAGCGTGCTGGGCACCAGCCCCTGGGGGCCACGTAGCTTCCCGAGACTGTGAGGTGCAGGCCAGCACCTGCTCTGCTTTGGGAGAGCCTCTTTCCTCATCAGAAGTTCCCATCTCCGCAAAATCATGGTTTCAGCCTAAAAAAAGAACAGAAACCACAGCAGACCCACAAATAGACTCCCCCGCAAGACTGTGGGCACAGATGCTTCATTCAGAGTTTTTGAAAAAGTTACAGAAATTCCCGAAGAGTGAGCAGTGACTTGGTGCCATCTGACCCCAGTGGGCCCGGCCATTTGTTCAGAGAGAAAGGCCGGGCATTTGAACTTTAACCCCTCAGTGCCAGTCTTGTTCATGCACTTAATCTGGAGGTTGTCACCATTATCGTCATTTATACGATGATAATGATAATAACCAGAGCTGGCCTTTTAGAGAATTGTAAGGCTTGTGAAACATTTTACAAATATCGTCTCATTTCATCTTCACAGCAACTCTGGGAGGTAGGTGTTATTATTATCCCCATTTTACAGGTGAGGAAACAGAAGCAAACAGGGGTGAAATGACTTGCCCAGGTTCATACAGCTAGGAAGTATCCAGTGTAAACTGGATTTGAACTCAGGTCCAGGGCTGTATCCACTGTACCCCTGAGCTGCCTAACCTAAGGGTGTATTTTGTTCTCCCGGTGCTGCACCTTGGCATCACTTACTACGAATCTTTTTGATTTCTTCCTATTTTTTTCCTTGTGGGTCACATTTCTGTCAACGTAATCAGTCATTCCTCCAGTCACCAAAACCTGCTTCCTCAGATGATGATAGTAATTCCTATTTGTCCAGGATATATATAAATGAGGAGACTGAGACTTAGGTGAAGGGACCTACCCAGGGTCCCACAGTGATTCAAAGGCTGGGTCAGGATTTGCACCAAGGGCCCTGACTCAGACCAGGAACAGCATTTCCCACCCTACTTGGCCACGTCCATCCGTCACATTCTCACTGGATCCTAGTCCAAGGTCGTGGCTTCCTTTTGATTTGATAGGTCACCACCTTCATTGAGGCCCTTGTCTCCTGCCTGGTTATTAGACCTTCCTCGAACTCATCTGCCTGCTTGCCCCTTCCCACCCGAGCCTTTGACGTCTTCCCGTGTCCTAGCAGATACAATCCCGAGCGAGACCCCGGACTCTGCCTCCAGCCTCCCCAGACATGCCAGGCGCATCTCCTCCCTGTGTCTTTTTAACAGGCACCTGAATGCACCTCCTATGTGCAGGGCCAGGTGCTGGGTTCTGGGAATGTGGAGGATGGGAGGACACAGAAAACTGTCTGGTCCTCAAGGAGTCTAGATGCCACTGCTCGGCTGTGGCTCATTGCTCACTTGGGGTTTCTCCCCCGTCTTCCCTTCCTCTCCAGGAAGCCTCGTTAGGCTATTAGTCTTCCGCTTCTGGCTGCTTCCTCTGAACATCCTCATCAGACTCAGGTCTTTGCCTGCCTCCTTCACTGGACCCCTCGTCTCCTAGTGCCTTGATCCAGTCATATGGGATGGGTGTCTGTATGTCTCCTCACCCGTGGCATCAGCCCTCCAGATCAGGGTACCTTTCCTAACGTGGCCTTCAAAGCCTCTTTTGGCCCTGACATCTTATGGGCAATGATTTCATTGTTCTAGGCCCTCAGTTTCCTCATTTGTAAAATGGAGGGGTTGAGCTAGATGATCCTCATCAATTGTGTAATTGAAAAATGTTCCCCAAGGTGACTAGTACTATGTTCCATCCATAGTAGTTGCTCAACAAATGTTTGTCAAGTGACTTAATTTTCTTGTGGGCTTGGAGAGAGATGGTTGATACCTGCTGACTGAAAATATCACGGTCTTGTCTCCTGCAGATTGTGAGAAGATACAGCGACTTTGACTTACTCAACAGCAGTTTGCAGGTGAGTGTTGGGAAAAACCAATATGCCTGGGGGCAGGGGGAGTGTTGGGAAAAGCCAATGTGCTTGGGGGCGGGGGGAGTGTTGGGAAAAACCAATATGCTTGGGGGTGGGGGGAGTGTGGGGAAAAACCAGGGGGGGGGGGGGGGGGGGATGAACAGTCAGAATGCAAACCAAGAAATCACCAGATCTCTGGTGCAGGAGACAAAGACTGCGTGTAGGCACCTAGACCAACTGTCGAGCGCCTAGAATTCAACTTTCACAAATAAATGACCAGCTGATTCTGTCAGGCTTTGAGTTTAGAGTGTGTCACTGCCGAGCCAGCAGATGTTGGCCCAACTCGCTTGTATTTGACTGTTTGGCCTCTTGGGTAGTTGCTTTCCCTTGCAAAAGCTCTTCCCCCTCTCTGAAGTTAAATGCTGGAGACTCAGGCTTTCTTCCCACCGTTCTTAGCCCAGGATGAGGATCAATCCGTCCACACGTGTTTATCTGACACCTGCTTATGTGTTAGGCACCATGCGTGCTGCCGGGGGTACCAAGGAAGAGAATGAACTGATCTTTGCTGATGGCTGATGGGCTCCTGTTAAGCCTTGCTCGGCCCAAAGAGCCCCTGGCTGTCTTAGCTTTTGTTTTTTGGTTATCAGATTGGCCCAGAATCCAATGTTTTGGACTTCCGAAAATTCCCTGGCTTGCGTCTCATGAAGCCCTTTGACTCTTAGTGAGAAAAGGAGCCTATGGACTTGTTATTATTTCGGGATGGGAAGAGAGGGGCAGCAAGGTTGGGGGAAGCTGTTGCTGCAGACGTACAGAAAGAGCCTCATATGCCACTGCCTGGAAAAGTCAGGGACATGAGACAGCCAGTCATTTATTAAGCACCTATCCCATGCCAGGCCTGGTGCCTGGGTATGCAAAGACAAATGTTTAAACAGCCCTTACAAAGAAGCGGGGTGGGGGGCACGGAGGCTGATGTTTGTGCACTCAGAGCTGAACATTATGGACCAAACCTCTGAAAATGCCACGTTGAGATCCTACCCACGTTATCCTTTGCCTCTGGACTGGTCCATTTATAGATCTGCTCAGCTTTTGATGCACCTGACAAAGACTGAATTATCTTCTCTGAAGTGTCTAATCCGTTCCGTTTTAACATGAGAATAGGGCATGTACTGACATTCTCAATCCAGCATCTATGAGCCCATCATCAGTTCACCACTTCTCTCCCTGAGCTCTTCCTGCTCCCTGGGCCCACGGGACAATTCTTGCAGTATTCTGAGCATTCCCATTTGTGTGTTTCACTCTTTGGGGGCGAGTGATTGTCTTCATGGTTTTATCAGAAAGGGCCCGAGGCAGAGGTAGTGCCCAGTGGCATTTTTGAGAAGGCGCAGTTTGAGAGCCAAAGAACAAAACATTCATCCAGAGAAGGGGAGGAGAGCTAGGGGTGTTCTTTCTTGTCTGTCCTTCCTTTAGAAGCTGGAGGGTGGGTCCCTGCAAGCCCCAGATCAGACAGGATAAGAGGCCTTTTTCTAGAGTAATCTTCTCTTAAGAAAATGTGGTCTCAGAAAGGCACATGCTTATTCCAAATACAAATGTACATGTGTATTTACATTGGCACACTCCAGGCTGGACACAGCCAGATATTTCAGCAGGAGACTTGTCAGAATCCAAATAAACAAACAGAAGAAATCACAACTTTGTAGGAACACACATTTAGAAACAGACTTCAAGACACCGGCACGTAGCAAGAAGACGCCCTTCATTTGTACTTCTTCCTTATGCTCCATTGAGTAATTCAAGACAGATCTGAAGAAGGAGAAACAAAGCCCTGCCCTTTGAAACTGGGCCAGGCCCAAGCCGGGACTCCCCCCCACGATGCCACAGCTGAGGCAGAGCTGACTGTGTGTAGCCCAGGTCCTTCAGGAGGCGTCTGAGGAACTTCCATTCATGAGGACTGATGTTCCTTTAGACCTTTTTCTCAGGGTCAGAGAATGCATTGAAGAATAAGATGCTTTTCTGAGAGCTAGACCCTACTCCTTGTGTGACGTTGGGCTAAGCATCCACCCTCTCTGGGCCTTCCTCTTCTGAAGTGCTTAAACCAGGTAAGCTCTCAGGGCTTAAGGCCTGTGAAGTAAGCTGTGAGGAGGGGGATGCTTTTTGTCACTCAGGGGCCACTTTATTCCAAACCTCCAACTCATTTCCCATTGGAAAGTAGGAATGGGTGGCTTTAGAAGTGTCAGGATTCAGGGCCACTAGGTGGTGCAGTGGCTAGAGCATGGCCCTGGATTCAGGAAGATCTGAGTTCAAATGTGGCCTCAGACACTTGATACTTACTAGCTGTGTGACCCTGGGCTAGTCACTGAACCTCATTGCCTCGCCCAAAAATATGTCAGGGTCATGGCCCAGCCCCACTTGGTGAGGGTGGTGTACAAAATTAAAAGACTGCCCCCCTCATTCCCCAAAATGCTCAGGAATGTTTATAATTAAGAACTTGACTCAATGTCTCCCAATGAAATACAGTGTCGAGCAGGACCTAGAAAATACCTCATCTGACTGAAGAGTTCTGTGACGCTGGGAGCCCATCGGGTCCCTTGGCCTCAGTTTCTTCATCTATAAAATGGGCAATTGGAGTCACTTGTCTCTAAGAGAGAGAAAGGCACTGAGGTGCAGTGGAAAAGCTGTAGACCTTGGAGTCAAAAGTCCTGAATTTAAATCCTGGCTCTGCTGTTTACTCTCCTCTTGACCTTGGGCGATCATGGTAACTTCTCTGTGCCTCAGTTTCCTTCCCTGTAAAATGAGAGGTTGGATTAGATGGCCCCTAGGTCCCTTCTGGCTTTAGGTCTAGGATTCTAGGGTCCCTTCCATTTCTCAGAGTGTTCCTGTACTTTGTTAGTGCAGACTTAAGAGAGAAGCTGCTCACTTGGAGAAAACTTGGAAGAAATGAAGGCCAGGGACTTGGGAATAAGGAAAAACTTGGTTGAAGGCAATTTGTGAATCATTTTAAAAGAACCCCAGGTTTTGCTTGAAGTGGTGAAAGGCAGGATGACACCCCCAGCCCGTGGGGTGGTCCCCCCCCAGGTGAGGGGCTCAGCTTCTTGAGCAGCATGCACGTAGAA
>NW_020945554.1:0-28647 GCF_900497805.2 Vombatus ursinus
GTGTGTGTGTGTGTGTGTGTGTGTGTGTGTGTGTGTGTGTGTGTGTCTGTGTGTCTGTGTGTCTGTGTCTGTGTCTGTGTATCCACATGCTTTTTTATATATGACATGTATATATGCGTGTACATTTTGTAATGCTAATGTACCTGCATAAACCTGTTATGTATGCTAATATAGATAGATAGATACATATTGATGTTATCTGTTATATAGAAAGAGACACAGCATGGCATAATGGATAATGTTCTGGCCTTAGGGCAGAAAGATCTGGATTTGAATCACTCCTTTATCTCTCTCAGCCTCAGTTTTTTCATCTGTAAATAATAGCATCACTTACCTCCCAGGGTTGTTGTGAAGATTAAACAAGATAACATTTGTAAAGCACTACAGAAATGTGACCTATTATTATCACACGCATACTCATTCATATGAGAGGCCAATAGATCTGGGTTTAAGTCCCCCTACCCACCCCCTTTGAGGCATACTGGATGTGTGACCCTGGATAAGTCGCCTCACTTCCCAATGTTTCAGACAATTCTCTTAAGATGAGAAATTGGAGATGAGTTGTGAATTTGTATTGGTGGAAGGAGTGTCCTCACCAGGATTTCTCTATGCCATTTATACATGTACATCTTTTATACATGCTAAGCATATTTGCATATACACACATCTTTCATACATGCTATATTAAATCTAGCCTGCAATACATGGCTGTGTCGATATGTATACACATGTGTGCTGTGTGCACACACATGAACACCTGTGTCACAGGTTAAGCTTACATACATAAACACACATCTGTGTTATACTATCTAAATATGTGTCCATCTAAACACCGATATGGAGGCCCTGAGGAAAGGGTCACATCTCACTGTCAATGCTGAACATACCAAGTGACCTCTATAAGGGATAAAATGCTGTTGGTGTTTTCAAAAGCCCCACTTTCAAACTAAACAAAACCTTTCTGTGGACCATGGTTTGAAAATCACTGCCTTTGAGATGGATCCCAATGTTTCCTTCCTCCACCTTCCTTGGCAGCCTTCTGGGCACACAGGTCTGGGGATTGAGAAATTCCTAAGAAAAGACAAGCAGGCAGAATTCGAAACTGTTCACAACCCCGACTCGGTTATCCTCTTGTAGTAGAATGCTGACAAGGAGACCAGAGGAGAATATTGGTACATTTTGCCCAACAAAGGCACATGTCTGCTGCTGCCCTCCCGCTTTTTGTCTGTTACCAGAACAGTCTCAAGTCTGGGTACACAAAGGCTTGGTCCATGGTGGGATTAAAAATTAAACCAGCGGCCTTTTGCTTTGTTGTCTACTGTGGGGCCTGTGATGGCGAGTGGCCAGGCTGGGTTGGGATTCTCTGGTCTAAAGGCTTGAGATAATTCAGCAGTAGCCTTCCTCATGAATGTCCAAGGGTGAATTGTTCTACCTCTTCCTGGCTCCCATCTATCTGTCATTAACTGGGAATCAAGTATGGAGGTGGGGGGAAGAAGGCAGGAGGTATGATGGAGGAAAGGGTCAGGGAGACAAGAGGTGTGTGGGAGAAGGTGATGGGGGAGGGGGGCAGGGAGATAGGAGGTGTGAGGGGGACAGGGAGATAGGAGGTGTGAGGGAGGAGGTGATGGGAGAGGGGGGCAGGGAGATAGGAGGTGTGAGGGAGAGGGTGATGGGGGAGGAGGGCAGGGAGACTCCTGTGAGGGAGGGGTTGTGTTCTACACAATTTATTTGATGAAAATATAACTTCAAAATGTTGGAGTTCTAGTCTGTTATAAATAATCTGCTATGGAGAAAAGCATTCTCTACCTCTGCTGGATCCAGTTCCACCAATAGAGTAGGTGCTGTGCTAGGTGTTGGAAAAACAAAGCCAGATCTGACGGAGACCCTGCTCCTAATTCAGCTTGCTGCCCACTGTGCCCAGAATGCCCTCCCTCCTCCTCTCAGCCTCGAGACTCAGTTCAGGAACCAGCTTGGCTGCAAAGCTTTCCTTGATTCACACCCCCATCATCCTGCTTTTTGATGGCACTTTCCCTCCCCAAATTACCTTATATTTACTCCTCTCTGTACTTTGAGGATAGGAAGCCTTTTGTTTCTGTCTTTGAATGAAAGAATGAAGCAGTGAAGCAATGAAAAAGCATTTATTCCTCAACTTACCCCTTTGTAGAGGTGGGAGGTCCCCACATTTTACATATGCACATGTTCTTAGACTCTTTCAATATATTGATAAATTGTGCTGATTTTTTACTCCTTTTCCCCACCCTTCTCATAGGGTAGGGAGAAGAATACAGGGGAAAGCTGTGATCGTATTTTTTAAAAGGACATCAATAAAAACTTATTTAAAAAAGAAGAAAAAGCATATTGTACGTCCTTGCTGTGTGCCCGTCATTGTACTAAGTCCTGTGACTACAGAGACAAAAAGAGACACAGCATCTGCCCTCAGGGCAGGGTGGTGGCCAGGGAAGGGAGTTTGGGAGGTCATAGGGATGGTGGGATCAGAGGACAGTCAATCAATGACATACCCTTTCCAGAACCAACTGGTCGTACCATTGATTTGGTTCCTGCTGTGCCTAGAGCAAGAAAGGAGAAGGGGGCAGATGGCAGAATGGCCTGGGTAGGTAGCTGGATGGGACGGGAAGTATTCCTGTGTGCCATGCATACAGTAAGTGTTTAATAAATAAATGTGTGATGGATTAAATTGCCCAGTCGGCTGATCATATTTTGAAAACTGCAAACCATGCAATTACTTTCTGTAAGACCTTGGATTAAGTTCATTCAATCATTTAAGATTTCTATTGAAGTACAAGGAGGGAAAAGGCAACTTGGGGCTTCATTGCTTTAGGATAAAAAGAGGAGGAAGTTTGGATTTTACTTCATAGAAGAGAGAGAGCCTTGGGAAGGTTTTGAACTGATAAATTACCTGAAAGTGGATGTTTAGGAAGATTCATCTGCTGGTTGTGTCCTGTTTGAGTTGGAGGCAGAGAGACAGGCTGGGAATGGGGAGACGTTGGAAGACCTGCAGATTATAACTTGAGGTTATAAGCGTGACCCATAGGACTTGTAGGATCCTGGGTCTAGAGCTGATAAAGGCCTGAAAGGTTCTCTAGTCCCACCCATTTTACAGAGGGGAACACTGAAACCAAAGGAGTTGTATCGACTTGCTTAAGGTGACCCATGTGGTAAATAGTATGACTGTGAGAATGGAGGGCAGCTAGGTGGCTCAGTGGATAGCGTGCCAGGCCTGGAGTCAGGAAGACTCATCTTCTTAAGTTCAGATCCAGCCTCAGATACTTCCTGGCTGTGTGACCCTGGGCAAATTGCTTTAACCCTGTTTGCCTCAGTTTCCTCATCTGTAAAATGAGCTGGAGGAGGAAACAGCAAATTACTCTTTGCCAAAAGTTCGATAGGACTGAAAACAACTAAACAGCAAAGAGAATGGAAGGAAGAGGAAGAGAAGGGCAGGGTAGCAAGGATTAAAACTAAAAAAAAAAAAAAGCTTCTGGTTAGGGAAGGGGAGAGAAGCAGAACTCAAATTACATTTTGTCTATTTGTACTTTTTTTGTTTTCAATGTCCTGTCTTGGTATTTGAAATTAAGGAATGAGAAGAAGCAATTGTTTGTTTTTTTTTCCAGTCACAATTAACACTCTTGAAATGGACAAAACAGCCCTTCCTCAGACCCAGGGAGGTGGCTGGGCCTTCTGACTGTGCTGCCCCAAGGTGTGTTTGTGTCAAAATACACACCGGCTGTACTTCTTCAGATCCAGCTTAATGCTCATTGGCTAGCCAGTTTTGAGTCGTGCAAAGAAACCCTACATAACAGGATGAGCATAACTCGGCCGGCCTGCTTAATTTGCACAGTCATGGCATTGCCTGAGATTTGAATCTGTTTCAAAGAGAGCTTTAGTGGAGAAGTGAAGATGGAAAAATCCTCCCCTTGGAAGAAACACTTGAGGCCCTTCTTAGGCAGCAGCATACATTTTCCGTCTCTAGCTGGGATAGAGATCTCCTGCATCTCTAGCAGGCGTCTGATATGAATGATTGAAGTCTATGGGGAATCCCGAAACTTCATTTCTGGACCCATAGCTGCAGTGTCTGCTGAAAACTTGGCGTAGCTTTCCTCCTGAAGGAAGAAACAACTGTGCATTTACCATCAGGAGTGACTGATGGTCTTGGTCAGTTTAACTGAATTGCCTTTTTTTGGTGTATGTCTACTTTATCCTTTTATTCAGGGCATCTCTCTCTGAGTAGAAAAAAGGGAGTGGACATAGTTGGAAATAAAGGTGATATTAAAACAATATCCATAAAATATTTTGAGATTTGACGTGGGTAGGTGGAGGAGAGATAGAAAAAGACAGACATAGAGGGAGACAGAGGGAAGAGGAAGGGGAAGGGGAGGGGAGAGGAGGGGAGACAGCCAGATTAACATTGTGATAGAAAGGTGCTGGATTTGGCATCAGCACACCTAGGTTCCAGTATTGGATCTGCCACTTACTAGTTGTGGGACCTTAGTAAATTAGGGCCACTCATGGCAGAAATTGGAATGAGAGCCCCAGGTTTCTAGGAATTTAAGAATGAGGAGACTTGAGCAGTTTTCCCACCCATCCAGCGCCTTCATGTGGAAGCAAATGCCTCTCCAAATGAATGATTCTGTAGCAACCCAAGCATCTCTTGTAGGTAGGGGAAAGGGAAACCCCAGCGGAAGACGTAAGTGTCCAAAGGAGATGTGCTGAAAGAAATTCTTTTCCATCCAGATGGGACTCTGCCAGTTGGGGTGGTGGTGGGCTCCAAAGATGGCTTCCTAGCTCCCCCTTTTTGTTTCCTTTTCCCTTATGATTCTATCAGAGACGTTCTCTCCTTTGGTGGAGGGGGACGTCTGGGGCTCAAGGCTAGTGACTGCTGGGAGGCAAGGTGTGTCTGCTTCTCTGGGCTTTGTACTAGGAACAGATCAAGGCTTTGGGATTTCTGAATGCAGTAATTGGTTGAAGGAGATGAGAGTAGAGTGTTCCTTGACTTACTCAAGGTTAGCTAATGGGGTGGGTTAGAGTGGGGAGAGGGAGTGCCATCAAAAAAATCTTATCTCTGATGACAGTTGTTATTGATCTTTTGGTCTCAGGTGGACACTCCCCTGAGAGATTATGATTGGGAAAGGAGGGAGAGACTTTTTCAGCTGGTTGTAGGGTGAAAACAAGAAGCAAGAAACAGTTAACACAAGATACTTGCCATTTGGCAAAAGCCAGAGGAAAGCAAGGAATTGAAAGTTATTCTACCTGTGAAATGCAAGGGCGGGGGGGGGGGGGGGGGGGGGGTAGGGATGAAACAAACACCCAATCAAATAAAGGCCTTACTTAATAATATAGCTTTGTATAAAAATGTTTGTGTATATATTCTATAGCAAGCAATATTGATTTATTTACATTCCTCCAAGAGAAGAATGGGGGATAGCTAGGTGGCGCAGTGGATAGAGCACTGGCCCTGAAGTCAGGAGGACCTGAGTTCAAATCCGGCCTCAGACCAAACACTTGACACTTACTAGCCGTGTGACCCTGGGCAAGTCACTTACCCCCAATTGCCCAAAACAAACAAAAAAAAAAACAAGAGAAGAATGATTACACTTAGTTACAAAATTCTAAGAACTTGATAAATTGTGCTGGTTTTTTACAACTTTTTAAAGCAGCAAAACCATATCCTTTTACAAATAATAAGAAAGGAGCATAGAATTGTGGAGACCTAACATTATGGAAAATATTGCAGCAGTTACAGTTTGGTTGACTCTCCCATATTTGGGTACCTTTCTGGATCTCAGTTTCTTCATCTGTAAAATGGGGGAGCTTTAGATGAAAAGATTTTTCTGGTCCCTTCAGAGTATAAGTCTTGTGATCCTCATTTCCTGCTTTCTCCTGCCTAATAGAGGTGCTAATTTGTAGAAAAGTGGGCAGAAGGCTTTTAGAAGCAAGTAGGGATAATAAACTAAACTGTAGTTATCCAGGCTCTGATAACCTCTCCCCTGCCCTAGCCTGGTTATCAGACAGACATCAGTTATCTTATCCTCTGGCATGGGATGGCATGGGAGACAGGATCTTTCTTAAGGCCATCGTGCAATAAAAAAGGGCATGGTTGTGTTTTTTTTTTTTTTTTTGAATTAGCTGTCTGGTTTGATGTAGGATTGAAGTCTCTGTTAGAGTAAGGGATACTCATTCCGTTCTGAAAAATCAGAAAAGGCTGTTTATTTTTTCCTGTCCTTAGTGCTGTGACCTTTCTCTTTTGCCCCAGTGTTCTTGGAATTATAAGCTTTTCGAAAATCATGAGCTGTGTTTGCTGATTAGGCAGTTGTTGTATTTCCCTTCTGGACACCCTGGGTCATTGTGCTGTTTCCTTAGACTTAAGGCTGATTGACATCCAAACCCATCCAGTCAACGAGAATCAAAACTTCTGAGTTGGTTTACATGTCATCTTCAGTCTATAAATATCTAGTGTGTATCATCATTTGGGAACTGTGATTCTGTCCCCTGATGATCTCTTGGGCCCTTTTAAGGTGCCTGCCTAGCATTGAACAAAATGTTAGAAGCCATTAAAGCCAAGGTTGGGTTGTTGGGTTTTTTGTTTTATTTTTAAGATGAAAAAACAAATCAATGTAACATTTCTTTGGTTACTGTTCTAATGAGGGGAAGAGGGGGTTACATAGTACTCTTCTCTGTAATTTGTGCTATTCCTGTCACTGTCCTGTGCTACCAGGGCTGGCTCCTTACCCTTCTGTTTAATGGATCAACTATAACTTCCCAGATAAAATCGATTTTTAAGTGCATCCTTTCAGTTTTCCTGCTGGTTGAACTGGAGGTTGCCTTTGGAGTAGGCTGGGAGGGTAATTTTCTTGTTGATGATGAAGGAAAGGAGCTTGGGTGGAAAAGTCCAGGCTGAGAACAAAAAGACAAGGAAAGAGGGAGAGAAGGAAGAGGAGGGGGAGGAGGAATAAATGGTAGACTAGATGGATCAGAAAGGATGCTCAGGCTAGTTGAGTATTCCACTAATAAGATTCTGCTTTTCCACCCTTTATTTTGCCTTTGCATAAGGTTGAAAGTCTATGATTCTCTGACCAATTTAGTCATGTGATCTCAAAATTCAGTTCAAGGAAATTTGTTTTTAAAAGAGGGCGGGGGGGGCAGCTAGGTGGTGCAGTGGATAGAGCACTGGACTGGGAGTCAGGAGGACCTAAGTTCAAATTCGGCCTCATACACGTAACACTTACTAGCTGTGTGACCCTGGGCAAGTCACTTAACCCCATTGCCAAGCCACACAAAAAAAAAAGGGCAGGGAGATGCTAATTGCTTCATCAGCCCAAATTTAACTTCCAGTTACTATTCATTCTTCCCTTCCTTTTAAAAATTGCTCCTGAAAAATTGGGCTACTAATGTACTGTTGGTGTTGTGAACTGATCTAACCATTCTGGAGAGCAATTTGGAGCTATGTCCAAAGGGCAACCAAACTGTACATACCCTTCCATCCAACAATACCATTACTAGGTCTGTATCCCAAAGAGATCATAAAAAAAGGGGAAAGAACCTATGGGTGCAAAAATATTTATAGCAGCTCTTTTTGTGGTGACAAAATATTGGAAACTGAGGGAATGCCCATCAGTTGGGGAATGGCTGAACAAGCTGTGCTATATGAATGTAATCGAATACTATTGTGCAATAAGACATGACGAACAAGCAGATTTCAGAAAAATCTGGAAAGACTTGTACAAACTGATGCAAAGTGAAAGGAGCAGAACCAGGAAAACATTGTATAGAGTATCAGCAACATTGTTTGATGATCAGCTATGATTGACTTAGCTCTTCTCAGCAACATAATAATCCAAGACAAGTGTAAAGGACTCACAAAGGAAAATGCTATACATATGTAGATAAAGAGCTGATGGACTCTGAATGCAGATGGAAGCATTTTTTTTTTCGCTTTATTCTTTTTTGTGTTTTTTTCTTCTTTCACAACTGTGACTAATATGGAAATGTGTTTTATATGATAGCAAGTGTATAACCTATATCAAATTACATACCATTTTCAGAAGAGGGGAGGGGAGAGAAGAAAGGAGGGAGAAAAATTTGGAACTCAAAATCTTGTAAAAATGAATGCTAAGAATTGTCTTAACATGTAATTGGGGGGAAAATACTATTAAAAAATTACTCCTGAAAATACACCTTCATAATTGGGCTCCATTTTGTGTGCCATATTGGATTGTACAGCATTTGAAATCCAACAGTTACTGGTCAGACTTCAAGGCTAACGAGTGTGCCAGTGGATCATGGAGAGACAGTGAATACTGAGCAGGGAACCCAGAGCCCTGGAAGTAATGCTCCAGCAAATGGACCATTACTTTGTGTTGTCTATAAACATCTCTGTGAGGCATGGTGGAAGATGATCCCATTATGGTGAAGGTCAAAGTCTCATTGGACTGGGCCTTTGTGGCGATGAACATTGCTCATTATTACAACTGGGCTAGGGGTGGGGGAGGTCTGGGCTCTAACACTCTGATTTTTAAAGGGACTTGACCTAAATCTGTAAGTGGTAGTGCAGCCTAGAAAGACCAGCTTGTGGCCTAGGTCATTCCCTCATTATTATCCTTCTGAAGTTCAGCCAACCAGAAGCATTGTATGTCAGGTCTGCAGAGGCAGAAGAGTGAGTGAGTGTGTGTGTGTGTGTGTGTGTGTGTGTGTGTGTGTGTGTGTGTGTGCATAAAACATGTGGTTTCTGTCTTCTGGGAGCTTAAAATCCAGAGGAGCACATAAGGTATTTACATAAGTAAGCTACCAACATAACCATTCTGTGAATGGTTCCACCACTGGGTACTCCTGGAGCAGGGAGGAGGCAGAGGAGGGTGTGGGTGGGAGTGGTTAAGCAAAGCATCATGGGAGAGATGGGGTCTGAACTGGGGCTTAGAGGATGGGTAGATTTTGGACTGGCAGGGAAAAGTGGGGGAGGGTAATCTAGTTAGGGGAGGAGCTTGGGGGTGAGAATGAGCCAATCCTGTTCAGTGGCAGTGAGTAAGACAGCATAGTGGGTATGGGGTGTATTTGTTAGGGGCTGGAGTTAAGATCTTGGTCCAGAGTACATGGGTTAGCAAATGCTGTGCTAAGGAGAAGGCATAGTACTTTGTAGGTACTAGGGATTTGATGGAAGATTTTTAAGTAGGACAGTGATGGCCAGGCCTTGCAGAGGCACGTTCTCTCTGCCGATTTGTGTTGGAAGACACTTTCAGGGTGTCCCTTGGAGAAGAACAGCAGTGGAATGTGCTAGAGTGGAGGGTGTGCTGGGTTCTAGTTCCAGCTGTGCTGTGTCCCAGCCACATGCCCCTGGTCAAGTCATTTGACTTCTCTCTGAGCCTCTTTGTAGAAATGGCCTAGCCTGTGTAACAGAGGAGCTTGGGGTGAGAATCCAGTGAGAGGATGAATGAGAATCCTTGGAAAACTGTAAAGTACCAGGCAGATAGAGAGGAAGGATGTGGAGATATTCAAGTCCATCTAGCCCACTCCCCTCCATGTACAGCTGAAGAGAGGTCAGAGAGGTGGGCAAGGTCATATGGCCCCTGCTGCTTGCAGAGCTGAGATTTGAACTCAGATCTTCTCACCCCTGATCCTGCATTCCTTCCCTTGCCTCCCTTAGGATGTGCTGCCTTACTGGTTGGCTTCTACCCTCAGAGGTGCTAATTGCAACCCATCCATGCCATCTTCTGCTATCTGGGTCTTGTCAGTGTCCTCTCAAATTGCCCCAACATACAAGACTTCTTCCTCTTGGTCTCTCGGGCAGCCCTTGGTTCAGTTGTTTCTTGCTTACCTGCCTGGGTTGTCTCTTTTTCTGATTATACATTTTCTGGATAATGCCTTTCTGGCCATTTCTTATGGGTGCTGGCTCTGGTAATCTCTGGCAGCCCACTTCTGCCCACCGTGGGTCTTACCATCAGGTGGCATCACCACCATCATCACCTTATGGGATCTACAGAGCTGATCAGTATCATCCTGAGCAGGAAGGAGAAAAGGGGGCTCTTGTGGAACTATTGGGATTCAGATGTTGAACCAAAGGTTTGACTCTGAGCTCTGGGCTCCAGACTCCAGGCTGGGGGCTCTGCTCTTTTCGTCTCCTTGTTCTCCTGGAGTCTCTACATAACCTGCTGGCTTTGTATCTTCAGTGGGGAACACCTGCTCCTTACAAGGCAGCCGAGTAAAGGCAGGGAATCCTAAAGGCCCCCTCCCCCGAAGTGTTTAAATACGTCCACACAGAGAACATTGGAAAATTGTCTTTGCCCTGGCTCTTGGTCAAGAGAATTGAGATTGACAAGGGAAATATCTCGGTGATTTGTTTTTGTTTTCCTGTTTTGTTGTGATACTTTTTAGAGGCAGCAGAGTGGAAAAAGAGCTGCTGGCCTTGGAGCCCCGCAGCCCTGGTGCCCCCCGACATAGACTGGCTGCTAACCTGTGCTGGTGGAGGGAATTTCCTCATCTGGGAATTCCTCTTACCAATGAAATCGCAGGTCTCTGTCTCTATTCTTTCGAGTCTTAAATTCTGACCTTGAACAACCTTTTACAATGTTGGACATAGTGTTACCCACTTGCTACTTTGTAGCTTCAGGAAGGTCATCTTGGCACATGTGGATACATAGTTTGGATTGAATTGTTTTCAAGCGTGCCAACAAACCAAGACGATTTTTAATGCCAGTTCCAGCCAGTTCATCAAACATTTATTTACCATTCTGGGCAGAGCATTGTGCTAGAGATTGGAATGATGTAGATAAATGCATTTGTAAAACTCGTAGTTTGCTTAAAGTGTCCTTGGGAAAGCATTATTTGGACACATTTGTATGGACCAGGCTTATAAATAATAATACTAATAGCTAACATTTATATTGGGCTTACAGTGTTCCAAACACTTTGCTAAGAGCTATGTGATTATTGTCTCATTTGGTCCTCACAACAACCCTGAGGTTAATTATTATCCCCATTTTACAGATGGAGAAACTGAGATAGACAGAAGTTAAGTGACTTGCCCAGGTCCGCAGCTAATACTTTTCTGAGGTCACATTTGAACTCGGATCTTCCTGACTTCCTCTCCCAGGACTGTATCCATGGGCCCACCTAGCTGCCCATAATAATCAGTCATCCTTAAATGCTGTCCACATCCAGAGAAAGAACTTACATGGAATCTGAATGCTGATTGAAGCATACTGATTTCTTCTTTTTTTGTTTTTTGTTTTTCTTTCTCATGGTTTTTTCCTTTTGTTCTAATTCTTCTTTCACAAGATGATTAATATAGAAATGTGTTTAATATGATTATACATGTATGGTCTGTATCAGATTGCTTGCCATCTTGGGGAAGGGGGAGGGAGGGAGAAAAAAATTTGGAACTCAAAATCATATAAAAGTGATTATTGAAAACTCTTTACGTGTAATTGGAAAAAATAGTCAAGTCATCCTTGACGAATTCCGGTGCCCAGATATAAGGGAAGAATATTCCTAATTATTATGTTATATATTTGTTATATATCATATATTAATATGTGAATATATGTTTATGTTGTAAGACATGTAATAAAACAATATTATTATATATACTAATTATTAACATATCCTAATTAGGACTTCCTAATTAATTTCATGAATTAAAACAGACGGCTCTTACCCTTCAGGGTAAGCCAGTGCTATGAAGAAGTTGGGGATGGTATTTCCCTGGGACACTGCTATAGCATCTTGTGGCAGTATTAAACTATCTCCCTCATGCTGGGCCTTGGAGTTTTTTCTTATCTTGCTGCTGTCATGCCTCGGAGTTTTTCTGGCTCTGCTCCACCAGAGTAGAGGATGTGGTGATGTTAGGAGGAGAGGGAAGGAGGAAGGAACCGTGGGGAAGTGATGGAAGTTACATAGAGATAGGAAAGTTCAATAAGATACACACACACACGCACAGTTGTTTGTTTGGCTGGTGTGAACATTGTGTGGCTTAGGAACCCCCCATCCTACCCCCACCCTGACATAGTGTTCCTCTGTTTGAGCATTGTGCTGTCCTATGGAAAGGGGACAGCTCTTACTGTTACGTGTGCCTTACCCACCTGATGCTGCCCGCTTGTCTTGTCCTATTTTTCATGTTTAGGAGTTGACGAGTACTTGGTTTCCCTTTGGAGGCTTTGGGATTTTTTGCTGGAGAATCTTGTGCTGCTGACTTGAGCTGGGGATGGGGACAGAGAGACCGAATTTCTACAGGCAAAGGCAGTTTTCACTGGTCTCAGGAGAACAATTTGCTTTGATGAAGCCTTAGGCCTAGATGTGTACCTTGGGTAATGTTGAAAGGTTTTCCCAGCATTGTGTGTATGAAGTGATGAGCTGAGAAGTATTAGGAGCAGTAGAAGTATTTCCTCTTGGTCCTGTCAGATACGTAGCATCTAGAGATCTTAACAATTTTCCTCAGATTTAGGAGGGACCTGAGAGGCTCATCCCAGCCCAAACGCATCACTGAACAAGTCCTCTCTAGGATGGGCCAACAAATGATTGTCCCGTCCTTGTTGAAAAGGGAATCTCCCAGCCAGCGAGAAAGCCCATCCCATAGATCCCTCCCATAGTCTTTCTGTATGTAAGGTCCATCTCATCTCCATTAAGATGCTCAGATTCCTTAAGTGTCTGGCTAATATGGCGAATCTTCAATAAGCATTGTTTTTGGCTGAAAGAAGGCTTGGGTCGAATTCTTTTGGGCAGGACCTACGCGTCGTGATTTTGGGGTTCCAGGACCCCTAATCTCTAGACCTCATCAACAGGTTCCCCACCCCTGAGCTATGCTCTTCAGGGCCAAACATAACATGGCTAACCTTTTGCCCACATGACAGCTTCTTCCACACTTGAAGACAGCCTCCATGTTTCCCTTTGGTCTCTCTTCTTTGGCCTACCCACCTTCCCCCAAGTTCTTTGCTTTTTATTTGTCATGAACCTGAGGGCCCTCACCATTATGGTTGCCCTCCTGGACACTGTCCAGTTTATCCATGTCCTTCCATGACTTTGGGGAGGTTAATCCCTTGACCTGCTAGTGAATTGGATTTAAGCTAGGAGGGCTGTGCAAAGTCACCAATAGGAATTGTTTCTGTTATGGCCAGAAACCCTGAGGGTCTTTCCCTCCCAGTTTGAGGGTTTTTTTTTTTGACTAGATTAAAGAGGCCATTCTTTGCCTCTTCTTTTAACCTAGCCTTAATCACTGAATGGGTGTGGCCTTAGTCAAACTAAAACCTGCTAAAGACCTTAGCTTTCAAAGTTTTCAAAGGTCAAGGTTTTCCACTGCATCCTGGACCATCTCCAGTCCTGATGTGTATCTGACCACTGGCCCCAGATGACCCCAGAGGACAAAGGGAGGCTGGTGACTTTGTACAGCCCTCCCTCACTTCAATCCAATTCACTTGCCTGTCATGGCCTCACCTCCCTGATGGCATGGTCTTCCTCAGGAATGAAGGACAAACGACAACCCTGTAAGAAGTAGGAGCTGCCTCTCTGGGGACCCCAACTGGAACTTCCTTCCTTCCTTCCTTTTTTGTTCATTCCTTCCCTTTTTTATTTCTCTCTCTTTCCCTTCAGAGAAGTAGCAAGATATCTTGGGGTTTACAAACTAGATTTCTTTTTTTAAGGACCATGCCTTAAACCCAAATCACTCTGGCTCTCACTGATGGGCCAACCATAGATTCCAGGCCAAACCTCACTTGGTCATTATTTGGGCCTTGATTGACTCAGAGTGAATGTAAATAGGAATTGTTTCTGTTTTGCCCAGAAATCCTAAAGCTCTCCTCTTCTAAGTTTGATTTGTTTCCTTTGGACTAGATTAAAGAGACCATTTTTTGCCTCTTCTTTTTACCTAGCCTTACTAAGAGCTAACTGTGAACTGTGTAAGGGGTAGGCTGGAGATACAAAGAAAGGCAGAAACAGTGCCTGCCCTCATGGAGCTTACATTCTAACATCTAAATGAATAGATACATACAAGATAGTTAGAGTGTAGATGGAAGCAGATAACCACCGAGAGGAAGGTACTGGTATGGCAGCCCGGGACCAGGAAAGGCCTCCTGCCTTTTTTGGAGGCATCTGATCTACAGTCATTCGACTGCTCTTTGGATCCGGTCACACAACCAGCTATTTGTGTATCTACTCAACTCTGCTCTTGTCCATCTCACGTCTCATTTGATTCTCACAATAACCCTAGGAGGCAGGTGCTGTTATGAGCCCCATTTTTCAGTTGAGGAAACTGAGGCAGACCTTGAGGCTAAGTGACTTGCCCAGGGTCACATAGCTGGTAAGTGTCTGAGGTACTCTATCCCTTATGCCACTACTTGCCTCTGGGCCTTTGAATTCACCTTAATAAATGCTTGCTCATTGATTGATTATCCCCTTAAGGGCCTCTCCAGACACCTCCTGGGTTTCCTATTTCTCACCATTGCTCCTGGCGCTTTTAGGTCGTCCAGATGCTCTGAGCAGCGGTTTTTACCCTTTCTGTATGCCCTGGACCCCTCTGGCTAGTCATGTGAGGCCTAGGGACCTCTTTTCAGAATAACACATTTAAATACAGAAAATAGGAGTCTTGGAAACAAAACCAATTATTGAAATAGGTATTAAAAGGATTAAAAAAACCCAACAACAGCCAAGTTCAGAGACACCAGGCTAAGACCCCCTGCCCTATCGGATGTTAAGTATGTTGTCACTTTGCTCATGTTTTTGTCATTTTCGTGGAGATTTTATTTTCCATTCTGTGCCTTTTTGAATGCTTTTCTTCACTCGGGTGTTCCTGCTTGCTGTTATCTGTTTGAAGTGTTATTGGAAGCCTCTCTGTCCAGCATCTTGGCTCCCTCTCCTCTCTCCTCTTTGACCAGGGAGCCTGGACAACACCTACCCTTTTCCAGGCCCTCGGCCTCTTTCGCTGCTCGCCAGCCTTGTGCCCTCCTCTCAAAGCAGTTCACCAGGGCCTGAAAGGCAGCCAAGCCTCATCTCCTGATTTGTCTTGGGTTCCAGCTGCATAGGAATCATTCTTCTTTTGTTTCTCCCTGTCCAGAGTGATCATTCTCCTTGTCGGGCAGCAGGCACCTTGACGCTGACCCTCCTGGCGTTATTTCACACAGAACCATGTCTTGGGTGTGGATTTGTCTTCTGTTACCTGCTTTTGTTTCCATCTTTCACTCTCCCTCTCTTTTTTTTGATAATTAATTTATTTTTAGTTTTTAACATTCACTTCCATAAGATTCTGAGTTTTAAATTTTCTTCTCCTCTTCCCCCCCGCCATCGTGTACAATCTGATATAGGCTCTACTTATACATTCACGTTAAGCATATTTCCCCCTTAGTCATGATGTAGAGAACAATTAGAACTCCTGGGAGAAACCACGAGAATGAAGCAATAAAGCAAAATAGTAAAGGAGAAGGAAAGCAAATAGTATACTTCCTTCTGCATTCAGTCTCCATATTTCTTTCTCTGGACGTGGATAGATTTTCCATCATGAGACTTTTGAAGTTGTCTTAGATCTTTGTGTTGCTGAGGAGAGCCAAGCCTATCAAAGTCAGTCATCCTGTAACTGTGTACAATGTTCTCCTTGTTCTGCTCGTTTCTCTCAGCATCAGTTCATGTAAGTCTTTCCAGGTTTTTCTGAAGTCTGCCTGCTCATCATTTCTTATAACACAATAGTATTCCATTACATTCATATATCACAACTTGTTCTGCCATTCCCCAATTGCTGGGCATCCCCTCAATTTCCTTTTCTTGGCCACCACACAAAGAGCTGCTATATTTTTGTACGTGTGGGCTGTTTCCATCTTCTCTTGATGTCTTTTTTTAAATTAAGTTTGTTGCTGCACATCAGCTGCAAGTCATCAGTTACCAATAGCCCAGGCTCCCTCTCATCCTCACTGCCTCCCTCCCCCTTGCTGTGTCTGTCTCATCCTATCCCACAGCCCAAGCAGCTGCCCCCTCTTCAGAGGAGCCTGTTATGTGGCTCCAAGTATTCAGTCATCCTTCTTAGTCTCACCATCCTTGAGGCTCCTGCCTTCAGGCCAGGCTTTCCTGCTACTCCTCTTCTTTGTTTTTACCTTGAAATACTTCATCCATTTTTCTTTTCAAAGAATATTTCATTTCTCTGATGTCCTGGAGGGCATGTTCGTCTCTCCATCCCTCTTGCCTTCTCTCCTAGGAACACAGGAGTTACGTGGTCATGGCAGCAAGACTCGCATCCTGCACTCTCTTCAGGACTTTGCAGATCTTCATGCCCTCCTCACTTGAGGGCAGTGAGAGCCTGTGTTCTGGGGGGCTTTTCATCAGCTGTCTCTTGGCATGCTTGGCCACACCCACTGGGCTCCACCTTGGGGCTCTAGAGGGGAGTCTCGTTTACTTACAGCAGTCCAGAGAGCATCAACTTGCCCCGCTGTCTCTGATGGGCAATTAGCAGCTTTCTGCTGACGTCCCGATTCAGACACTGCAGCAAACCCAGCACATAGTTCTGAGCAGTCCTCCGAATGATTATACTTGCCAACCCTTCTTCCTCTTAGAGCCCTGAGCCCTTCTGGGATGCCTCAGCCTGTCCACTCACTGCCACTTTTGTCACAGATGTGTATAGGAATAAACTGGGGGCTCACTCCATTAAGGGTCCCTGTTTTGGCATCTGTTAGAGGTGAAAGCATACTGTTCACTTGTTTCAGTTGAGTCTGACTCTTCGTGACCCCGTTTGAGGTTTTCTTGGCAAAAATAGTGGACTGGTTTGCCATTTCCTTCTCCAGTTCATTTTACAGATGGAAAAACTGAGGCAAACAGGGTGAAGTGACTTGCCCAGGGTCACACAGCTAGTAAGTATCAGGGGTCAGATCAGAACTCAAAAAGATGAGTCTTCCTGACTCCAGGCCTGGTGCTCTATGCACTGCAGTGCATCTAGCTGCCCACCGAACGCATGTTATGAAGTTTTAAAGTATTTCACATTCTCCTCTTTCTTCCAAATGAGGATCCTAGCTAAGCTCTCATGTAGCCTTAGGGTTATGTTATTATTATGTAACTATATCATTGTTACAGAAATTCAAGAGGATTCTTGTTAAGAAGCACGCTGCTCATCGTTTCTTAGAGCACAGTAATCTCCAACCGTAATTATATAGCACAAGTTCTAAGATGCTTTCAGTGTCCCTACAGCGGATCAGTGAATATCCTAATACTTTTATTTGAATGCAAAAAGCAGCTATTTCACCCAGCTGGGCAGCAGCCACAAAACCTTTGGGATAATCAGGTAATAGCAGGACAGTGAGTCGTCTCAGGGCTTGATCTACCTGGAAATCATGGGAAAAGATGGGAATGAGTTAACTAGAAGAATAAACTAGTACTTATGTGAGTGCTACTTAGATTATCTCGTGGGAACCTCACACCAGCCCACCCTAGGAGATGGGTATTTACTGGTATCATTATTTCCATTTTACAGATTTGGAGACATTTGAGGTTGAGAAGGATTAAGTAACTTGTCCTTTGCCACGCAGGTAGCAAAGGACTGTGGCAGGATTTGAACCCAAGCCTTTGAACCCTGTCCCCAGTATTGAGCTGTCTCAATTCTGACATTTAGCATCAAGGTTAGGGAGTTACCTTCCCACTCTGGGCCTTAGTTTCCTCATCTGTAAAACCAAAAGATTTGGACTCTCCTAAGGTTTTTTCCTGGTCTAAATCCATACTCCTTTGCACTTCTAGTGTGTAGGTCAGAATCAAATGTTTGAGTTTCATTCTTTGTCCTTGTATGCCCTGTACCTCATACACGGCCTCGCACACAGTAGGCTGATAAACCAATTAATAATTCATCTAATAATTCATCATTGCTTATTAATGCTATTGATAGTATTGGTTGTGCTGTTGAGATTGGGCTAATAATTAATAAATATTGATTGGGTACAGTGACACTAAATGAACTCCCTTCCTCCTCTCTGAAATTCTTCCAGGTATGCCACACCCAGTTTTCATTTGGTCAGAATCTGTGATTCGTGGGGGGCAGGGAGCTCTTAGAGAACTTCCTGTACCAGATGTGGCTTGCCCACCGTTCTACCAAGACTGCCAAGACTGCTCGGAGGGAGTTGCCTGGAGCCCTCAGAGTTGAAGTGACTTGCCCAGTGTCAGAGGTGGGACCTGGGGGGCCTGCCAGCTCCTGGGACTGGCCCATACCTAGTACAGATTTCACAATGTGTTCTAGGAAGGATGGCTCCATCTCTTTGGAGCAGCCCCACTTCTCAGGCACTTGGCCTTGGGTTACTTTGTAGCCTGAGTAAAGTCCTCTCTGCCCACATGGCCCAGCCCACACCGAGTGCTCTCCCTGCCTAATACTCCTGGCCGGGCCCAGGGTTATCTATGTTGTTAGACTAGCAGCTGTCCCTCTGTACTTAGGACCCAGCTTCTGGGAGCTCTGGCCAGGCCACTTTATGTAACAATAATATAGCCTTTTTTGTAACTCTTGGGAAGTCAGGAATGCCAGAAGTGCGTGAGCAGGAACATTGTTCCCCATGTCAGAGATAAGAAAACAGATGGTTCTTACAACCAAATGGGCCAGTTTCCATGAAATTGTCAGTGTCAGGCTACAGTGAAGAGAAGGCCCTAGAGCCTGGAAGATCTGCTTTCAGGTCCCCCCCTCCCCCCACCCTACTGGCCATTACCCCCTGACCAAGAGAGTGCCCCAGACAATTCTCTGGGACCCTGAGCTGATGTCATTAGGGATTCCTTATTATGAATAAGTAAACCACAGATCTCCAGTTCTTATGCCATGAGAAATACACACCTGTCAGAATCAGCCCCAGAAGGGACCATTCTGCAGCAGAGGACTAGTTACCTTTAGAGTCTCTGTATGAAGAACTTTGGCTTCCAAGCCGACTGTCTTCAATTTCCCCCTCCTTGATTATCTCATTCCATTCTATTTAGACCTCTCCTGTGGGTTTATATGGGACAGCCAAGTGGCACTGGTCCTGGAGTTAGGAAAGCTTGCGTTCACATCCAGCCCCAGACACTTCCTAACCCTGTTGGCCTCAGTTCCTCATCTGTAAAATGAACTGGAGAAAGAAATGGCAACCACTCTAGTATCTTTGCCAAGAAAACCCAAGAAAATGGGGTCATGAAGAGTTGGACAGGACTGAAACAACTGTACAACACCAGAAACAACAGTGTGCTTGTATATCTTGTATAACAGTTCCCTGCCCATTTACCCTAGTAGATTATAAGCTCCTTGAGGGAATGGTCTGTAACTGACTCCTGTCATGCAAATCTAGATGTAGATCTGAAAGGGACCATAGAGATCATTAAGTCCAACCACCTCACTTTTACAGATAGGAAACCAGGCCTCTTTCAAACCCTATCACCTGGACGTTGAATTGCCCTGAATAGGTGCTTAATAAATGCTGGAATTGAATTTATGGAGTTTTCCCATCACACTCTGCTCTGCCCTGTAGTATTACCATCCAACCTCAAATGAAACTATATCTCAGGTGAGTTACAGCTTGTGTAGTAAAGGAAAATGCCACTGGGCTCTGTGCATGAGGCAACTGGATGGCAGAGAGGGTCTCTGCTTACTGTCGAATTTGCTAAATGAGTAAAGGACATGAGGATGGAACTGGGAAGGAAATGCTATCTACCAAGTTCCTGGTTCTCTTTTGTATACCTTAATTCAGTTTAAAGCACGAGAGAGGCAGGGGAGCAGAGCAGGTAGTGGGGCCTGCCAGCCTGGAGTCCAGAAGACTGGGTTCCCCTGCAAGTCCTAACTCTAACAAATACCACCTGGGTGACCCTGGACAGGTTCCTCAACTGTAAAATGGGGATAATAATGTTACTGACCTCCCAGGGTTATGAGAATTAAATGAGATAATAATTGTAAAATGCTTACTTAGCAGTGCCTGGCATATAGTAGACACTGAATTAATCCTTCCTTCCTTCCATTTTTCTATCTTTCCTTCCTTCCCTCTTTCCCTCCTTCTCTTCTTCCTTCCCTCCTTCCTTCTTTTTCCTTCACTCTTTCCTTCCTTTCCTTCCTTCCCTCCCTCCCTCCCTTTCCTTCCTCTCCCTCCCTTCTTTTCCTTTCTTCCTACTTTCTTTTCTGTCCTCTCTCCCTCCCTTTTTTGCTTCCTCCCTCCTTTCCCCCCTTCCTTCCTTTACTTTCTTCCTATTTGCTTTTCTTCCTCTCCCTCCCTCCCTTCCTTTTTTCCTTCCTGCTTTCTTTTTTCTCCCCACTCCCTTCCTCTCTTCCTTCTGGCAGCTCAGCTCTCCCAAGATTGGGAGTTGCTGATCTACATTGGTAAAAAGGGGCTTCTACACTGTCCCAAAGAGGACATCATAGAACTAGACTGCTCTTTCCTTACCCAGAAATAAAATCAAGTAAAAATGATACTGATGTCTGAGCAACATTACAATTATTTGTTGTTCCTGTTGCTGAAATACTGATAAGAGATGTTATTAAGATGGAAATTTTAGAGTTCTTCAATTGACTTGGATGCATGCTATTATAGGGCATTACTCCTAGGGTCTTAGAAATACTCAGTTTGGTTCTGGAGACGTTTATCAAGTACCTTTGTTCTGTGTTGTGGAAGATGGCGCTTTGCTGAGCGTGGGAGACACAAGAGACTTGGTAACTGATTAGATGGTGAGGGGCAGGGCAGATAAAGGAAAGGGAAGTTTCCAGAAGGATTCTTGGGTCATGGAGTCGGCTGGGTGTGAGGACAATGGTGTTTTTGACAGAAAAAAAAAAGGAAGTTTGTGGCGGGGGCGGGGGGGGAATTTTAGAGGAAAAGACAGTGAGTTCAGTCTTGGACATGTTGGGTTAAATTTTCAGTATCCGTGGAATGTTCAGGTGGAAATGGCCCTCAGGACTGGAGAGGTAAGGTGGTTACGTAGGTTTGGGCATCGTGTCCATAGAAGTGATAATTAAACCTCTGGGAGTCAATGAGATCACCATGAAGTCTGTGTTAATCTCACCCAAAACCGATGCTATTAATGTCAGAAATCATTCTGTTTGTTTCTTAATTCTGGTCTTTCTTATTTGATTAGAGGATACACGCAGGCATCGGAATACCATGGACACTGTAGACACATCTCTCTGTGGCCCATAAAAAGCTCACTCTCCTCCCTATTCCCCGTTGCCCCCAATTTCAGCTTTGAGCTTTTCTGGGCTTGTTTCATTGTGAATCAGTTACTTGGGTGATTTTTTTTTAATTAAGGTTTTTTCCTGCTTCTTTTTCAGGAGTATATCATTCGTGTGCAAAGAGGAATTTCCATAGAAAACAGCTGGCAGGTAATTTTTTCATAACTGAAAAATATTTCAACTTGAAGAAAGACCCAACCACTGACTGTGGTTTGGGGACCATGAAAAAATTCCAAACAGTGAACTCTTGAGTATTGATTCCTCCCAGGGCTAGGGGGCAGGGAGGGGGGTGATGTGTGTTGGAGCTGTGTAGTTGTGTTCCTGGGTTGTTTTTTTGAGGGGAGGAGGATGGGGCAGGCTGGTGGAATTTGTGCCCACCACACAGATCATTATCTAGGAGTTCCTCCTCTAGAACAGAGAATGGACAGAGAATGGCAGCTCTCTATTCTCTTTCCCCCCAGGTTGCTTCCTTTTTTTCAGTCATTCAGGCCTGCTTGTTGGCCTGAGAAAAGATAATAGATGTTCACAGAGAGCTACTGCATTCCCAGCAGCCTCTAGTTGGGCAAGGCCTAAGGAGTGGCCACCATTTCTTTCCAAAGTCCATGGCTTCCTCTTGGATTTTCATCATCTTTTCTGAGAGCTTAAGTTTCCTTGGGCCTAAATTGGGAACATTGCCATCCAAGGCTCCTGCTACCTCTAGTCTGTTGTGATTCTCTGCTCCCTCATAACCACTGGCTGTTTTGGCTGTGTGCTGGGTCCCACCTCCGCTGTCATGGTGAGAGAGGGGAGAGGGAGACAGAGAGAGAGACAGGGAGAGAGAGAGGGAGACAGAGACAGAGAAACAGAGGAGAAGAGCGAGGAGAAAGAGAGAGAGAGAGAGAAGGAGATGAGAGAGAGGGAGACAGAGAAACAGAGGAGAAGGAGGAGGAGGAGACACAGAGAGAGAGAGGGAGACGAGAGAGAGGGAGACAGGGAGAGAGGGAGACAGGGAGAGAGAAACAGAGGAGAAGAGCGAGAAGGAGACAGAGAGAGAGAGACAGAGAAACAGAGGAGAAGAGCGAGGAGGAGGAGGAGGAGGAGAGATTGAGGAGAGAAGAGAGGGGAGAGATTGAGAAAGAGAGAGAAAAGGGTTGGGGAGAGGGAGAGACAGGGAGAGGGAGAGACAGAGAGACGGAGAGAGTGCCTCTGCCATCTCTGGCTTGCCAGAGAGGGATCTGAGAGAGACTGTTTCCTTTTTTGTTCTGGAGAGTAGAAAGCAGACGGGAGTCAGGCTCCCTCGGCCTTCCTCCTCCTGCCTTTGCTGCGGTGTGAACTTGGCCCGGGCCTTAGCTTCCCTCGGTCTGTTTCCTTAGCGGGGAAGTAGGGATAGTGAGTCAGGCCAACCTGCCTCAGGGAGGACGCTTTGCACTTAGTACCAGTACCGTGTGCTAGAGAAGCCGCCAACTGCAGTATTATCAAAGACGATTTTCTTCTAATTGTCAGAGACTCCAATATCTGTGCGTGAGGGAGGGACGGGGAGCAGGAGAAACCACTTATAAGAAAAGAGAAGCTGACAATTGTGGGTTGTAGTAAAAGTTTTTTTTTTTAATCATAGGGAAAGTTTGACTTAGAGCCCTGTTGGCCTTCCTCGCCTTCCTCTCTGTGCCTGGCATCTCTGGCCTCCTTGTGAGCCCACACCTCCCCAGGTCTGTTCTCACTCCCTAGTAGAATGGACGTTCCCGGAGGACAAGGAGGGTGTCCCTTTTCTATCTTCCAGCACTTAGCGCAGCGCTTGGCACTCAGCAGGTGCTCACAAAGTGCTTTTCACGCATTCGTTTACCCATTTGAAAACAAAACCGAATTTTTATTTGACTGTGTTATCCCTCCTCATTCCCATCTCTCCTCCTTCTCTCCCCCCATTTCTGACCCAGCCCCCCTCCAGCTTCCATTCTCCCCATGTTCCGACGTCTTCCTCCTGAAGGTTATCAGTGATCAGTCTGGTGGCCTTCGCCCATCTCTGCTGCATTTGACGCTGCTGACCACCCCTTTCTTGATGTCTTCTCCTTCTTGGGCCTTTGGGACCCTATGCTGCTCCAGCAGGGAGGTGGTACCGCGGATAGAACACTGGATTTGGAGTCAGGAAGACGTGAGTTAGCGTTCTGCCCTGCCCTGGCCACGTGCTAGCTGTGTGACCTTGGCCAAACCCTTAACCATTCTGTGCCAGAGTGAAAGCTTGGACTCCGTGGCGTCTGAGGAGCCTTTACCCTTCCTGCCTCTCTGACTGTTGTTTCTTGTCTCACTGCTGGTCTTCCTTCCCCTTCCTGTCGGCATCTCCCCGGCGTCAGGCCTCGGTCTTCTACTTCCCTTTCCTTGGAAGGATTCAGCCACTTTCACGGCTCTAAGCGTCACCTCCGTGCATTTGGGTGACTCCCAGATCTGTGTTGCTCGGTGTCGTCACCCAAACTCCAGTCGTCCTGAGCCCACGGGCCACCGATCCCTTCTGTCTCATTTTTGTTGAGACATTTTGTTTCAGCGTGCTGGGCACCAGCCCCTGGGGGCCACGTAGCTTCCCGAGACTGTGAGGTGCAGGCCAGCACCTGCTCTGCTTTGGGAGAGCCTCTTTCCTCATCAGAAGTTCCCATCTCCGCAAAATCATGGTTTCAGCCTAAAAAAAGAACAGAAACCACAGCAGACCCACAAATAGACTCCCCCGCAAGACTGTGGGCACAGATGCTTCATTCAGAGTTTTTGAAAAAGTTACAGAAATTCCCGAAGAGTGAGCAGTGACTTGGTGCCATCTGACCCCAGTGGGCCCGGCCATTTGTTCAGAGAGAAAGGCCGGGCATTTGAACTTTAACCCCTCAGTGCCAGTCTTGTTCATGCACTTAATCTGGAGGTTGTCACCATTATCGTCATTTATACGATGATAATGATAATAACCAGAGCTGGCCTTTTAGAGAATTGTAAGGCTTGTGAAACATTTTACAAATATCGTCTCATTTCATCTTCACAGCAACTCTGGGAGGTAGGTGTTATTATTATCCCCATTTTACAGGTGAGGAAACAGAAGCAAACAGGGGTGAAATGACTTGCCCAGGTTCATACAGCTAGGAAGTATCCAGTGTAAACTGGATTTGAACTCAGGTCCAGGGCTGTATCCACTGTACCCCTGAGCTGCCTAACCTAAGGGTGTATTTTGTTCTCCCGGTGCTGCACCTTGGCATCACTTACTACGAATCTTTTTGATTTCTTCCTATTTTTTTCCTTGTGGGTCACATTTCTGTCAACGTAATCAGTCATTCCTCCAGTCACCAAAACCTGCTTCCTCAGATGATGATAGTAATTCCTATTTGTCCAGGATATATATAAATGAGGAGACTGAGACTTAGGTGAAGGGACCTACCCAGGGTCCCACAGTGATTCAAAGGCTGGGTCAGGATTTGCACCAAGGGCCCTGACTCAGACCAGGAACAGCATTTCCCACCCTACTTGGCCACGTCCATCCGTCACATTCTCACTGGATCCTAGTCCAAGGTCGTGGCTTCCTTTTGATTTGATAGGTCACCACCTTCATTGAGGCCCTTGTCTCCTGCCTGGTTATTAGACCTTCCTCGAACTCATCTGCCTGCTTGCCCCTTCCCACCCGAGCCTTTGACGTCTTCCCGTGTCCTAGCAGATACAATCCCGAGCGAGACCCCGGACTCTGCCTCCAGCCTCCCCAGACATGCCAGGCGCATCTCCTCCCTGTGTCTTTTTAACAGGCACCTGAATGCACCTCCTATGTGCAGGGCCAGGTGCTGGGTTCTGGGAATGTGGAGGATGGGAGGACACAGAAAACTGTCTGGTCCTCAAGGAGTCTAGATGCCACTGCTCGGCTGTGGCTCATTGCTCACTTGGGGTTTCTCCCCCGTCTTCCCTTCCTCTCCAGGAAGCCTCGTTAGGCTATTAGTCTTCCGCTTCTGGCTGCTTCCTCTGAACATCCTCATCAGACTCAGGTCTTTGCCTGCCTCCTTCACTGGACCCCTCGTCTCCTAGTGCCTTGATCCAGTCATATGGGATGGGTGTCTGTATGTCTCCTCACCCGTGGCATCAGCCCTCCAGATCAGGGTACCTTTCCTAACGTGGCCTTCAAAGCCTCTTTTGGCCCTGACATCTTATGGGCAATGATTTCATTGTTCTAGGCCCTCAGTTTCCTCATTTGTAAAATGGAGGGGTTGAGCTAGATGATCCTCATCAATTGTGTAATTGAAAAATGTTCCCCAAGGTGACTAGTACTATGTTCCATCCATAGTAGTTGCTCAACAAATGTTTGTCAAGTGACTTAATTTTCTTGTGGGCTTGGAGAGAGATGGTTGATACCTGCTGACTGAAAATATCACGGTCTTGTCTCCTGCAGATTGTGAGAAGATACAGCGACTTTGACTTACTCAACAGCAGTTTGCAGGTGAGTGTTGGGAAAAACCAATATGCCTGGGGGCAGGGGGAGTGTTGGGAAAAGCCAATGTGCTTGGGGGCGGGGGGAGTGTTGGGAAAAACCAATATGCTTGGGGGTGGGGGGAGTGTGGGGAAAAACCAGGGGGGGGGGGGGGGGGGGATGAACAGTCAGAATGCAAACCAAGAAATCACCAGATCTCTGGTGCAGGAGACAAAGACTGCGTGTAGGCACCTAGACCAACTGTCGAGCGCCTAGAATTCAACTTTCACAAATAAATGACCAGCTGATTCTGTCAGGCTTTGAGTTTAGAGTGTGTCACTGCCGAGCCAGCAGATGTTGGCCCAACTCGCTTGTATTTGACTGTTTGGCCTCTTGGGTAGTTGCTTTCCCTTGCAAAAGCTCTTCCCCCTCTCTGAAGTTAAATGCTGGAGACTCAGGCTTTCTTCCCACCGTTCTTAGCCCAGGATGAGGATCAATCCGTCCACACGTGTTTATCTGACACCTGCTTATGTGTTAGGCACCATGCGTGCTGCCGGGGGTACCAAGGAAGAGAATGAACTGATCTTTGCTGATGGCTGATGGGCTCCTGTTAAGCCTTGCTCGGCCCAAAGAGCCCCTGGCTGTCTTAGCTTTTGTTTTTTGGTTATCAGATTGGCCCAGAATCCAATGTTTTGGACTTCCGAAAATTCCCTGGCTTGCGTCTCATGAAGCCCTTTGACTCTTAGTGAGAAAAGGAGCCTATGGACTTGTTATTATTTCGGGATGGGAAGAGAGGGGCAGCAAGGTTGGGGGAAGCTGTTGCTGCAGACGTACAGAAAGAGCCTCATATGCCACTGCCTGGAAAAGTCAGGGACATGAGACAGCCAGTCATTTATTAAGCACCTATCCCATGCCAGGCCTGGTGCCTGGGTATGCAAAGACAAATGTTTAAACAGCCCTTACAAAGAAGCGGGGTGGGGGGCACGGAGGCTGATGTTTGTGCACTCAGAGCTGAACATTATGGACCAAACCTCTGAAAATGCCACGTTGAGATCCTACCCACGTTATCCTTTGCCTCTGGACTGGTCCATTTATAGATCTGCTCAGCTTTTGATGCACCTGACAAAGACTGAATTATCTTCTCTGAAGTGTCTAATCCGTTCCGTTTTAACATGAGAATAGGGCATGTACTGACATTCTCAATCCAGCATCTATGAGCCCATCATCAGTTCACCACTTCTCTCCCTGAGCTCTTCCTGCTCCCTGGGCCCACGGGACAATTCTTGCAGTATTCTGAGCATTCCCATTTGTGTGTTTCACTCTTTGGGGGCGAGTGATTGTCTTCATGGTTTTATCAGAAAGGGCCCGAGGCAGAGGTAGTGCCCAGTGGCATTTTTGAGAAGGCGCAGTTTGAGAGCCAAAGAACAAAACATTCATCCAGAGAAGGGGAGGAGAGCTAGGGGTGTTCTTTCTTGTCTGTCCTTCCTTTAGAAGCTGGAGGGTGGGTCCCTGCAAGCCCCAGATCAGACAGGATAAGAGGCCTTTTTCTAGAGTAATCTTCTCTTAAGAAAATGTGGTCTCAGAAAGGCACATGCTTATTCCAAATACAAATGTACATGTGTATTTACATTGGCACACTCCAGGCTGGACACAGCCAGATATTTCAGCAGGAGACTTGTCAGAATCCAAATAAACAAACAGAAGAAATCACAACTTTGTAGGAACACACATTTAGAAACAGACTTCAAGACACCGGCACGTAGCAAGAAGACGCCCTTCATTTGTACTTCTTCCTTATGCTCCATTGAGTAATTCAAGACAGATCTGAAGAAGGAGAAACAAAGCCCTGCCCTTTGAAACTGGGCCAGGCCCAAGCCGGGACTCCCCCCCACGATGCCACAGCTGAGGCAGAGCTGACTGTGTGTAGCCCAGGTCCTTCAGGAGGCGTCTGAGGAACTTCCATTCATGAGGACTGATGTTCCTTTAGACCTTTTTCTCAGGGTCAGAGAATGCATTGAAGAATAAGATGCTTTTCTGAGAGCTAGACCCTACTCCTTGTGTGACGTTGGGCTAAGCATCCACCCTCTCTGGGCCTTCCTCTTCTGAAGTGCTTAAACCAGGTAAGCTCTCAGGGCTTAAGGCCTGTGAAGTAAGCTGTGAGGAGGGGGATGCTTTTTGTCACTCAGGGGCCACTTTATTCCAAACCTCCAACTCATTTCCCATTGGAAAGTAGGAATGGGTGGCTTTAGAAGTGTCAGGATTCAGGGCCACTAGGTGGTGCAGTGGCTAGAGCATGGCCCTGGATTCAGGAAGATCTGAGTTCAAATGTGGCCTCAGACACTTGATACTTACTAGCTGTGTGACCCTGGGCTAGTCACTGAACCTCATTGCCTCGCCCAAAAATATGTCAGGGTCATGGCCCAGCCCCACTTGGTGAGGGTGGTGTACAAAATTAAAAGACTGCCCCCCTCATTCCCCAAAATGCTCAGGAATGTTTATAATTAAGAACTTGACTCAATGTCTCCCAATGAAATACAGTGTCGAGCAGGACCTAGAAAATACCTCATCTGACTGAAGAGTTCTGTGACGCTGGGAGCCCATCGGGTCCCTTGGCCTCAGTTTCTTCATCTATAAAATGGGCAATTGGAGTCACTTGTCTCTAAGAGAGAGAAAGGCACTGAGGTGCAGTGGAAAAGCTGTAGACCTTGGAGTCAAAAGTCCTGAATTTAAATCCTGGCTCTGCTGTTTACTCTCCTCTTGACCTTGGGCGATCATGGTAACTTCTCTGTGCCTCAGTTTCCTTCCCTGTAAAATGAGAGGTTGGATTAGATGGCCCCTAGGTCCCTTCTGGCTTTAGGTCTAGGATTCTAGGGTCCCTTCCATTTCTCAGAGTGTTCCTGTACTTTGTTAGTGCAGACTTAAGAGAGAAGCTGCTCACTTGGAGAAAACTTGGAAGAAATGAAGGCCAGGGACTTGGGAATAAGGAAAAACTTGGTTGAAGGCAATTTGTGAATCATTTTAAAAGAACCCCAGGTTTTGCTTGAAGTGGTGAAAGGCAGGATGACACCCCCAGCCCGTGGGGTGGTCCCCCCCAGGTGAGGGGCTCAGCTTCTTGAGCAGCATGCACGTAGAA
>NW_020945555.1:0-4853 GCF_900497805.2 Vombatus ursinus
TGTGTGTGTGTGTGTGTGTGTGTGTGTGTGTGTGTGTGTGTGTGTGTATAAGTATTCACCCAGGACCTCCGTATCTCCTAGGTTCAAGGGCAATCCTGATTAAGTGACTTGCCCAAATTCACATATCGAGGATGTTTTAGATTCAAGGTTAAAACTTAGGTCCTCTTGACTCTATTTTCTATAATTACATTAAAAATAGTCTTGTAAGTTGTTTTTCTCCAGATCTACATACATGAAAACATAAACTTGTAGCTCTAGGTTATCTAGAAATGTGAGAAAGACCTCTAATCTGAAAGTCATTTTTTGAAAATGTATTTTTCCACTCTGCGTGTCAGATCTACCAAAGTAAAACATAATGAGTTATTTGTCAGTGTCAGAGAGTTATTTTGAAGGGTTGACATGCTTTGGATCTTTCTTTGTCCAATTTCACTAGCATATTGCAGTTTCTAATCACATTGCAGCATATATTTAGAAGTTCTTCTATTAGATTCTCTTTGAAAGACCTATAGACTTGGCATCTATAATTTGCTGAAACTTGACTTTTGTAATTAGAAAACTTCCACATCTTTTACAAGAGTCTACAGTAATATCTAAGTTTCTTTTTATGCCTGAATCAATTGCATTTCATGAGAAAAATTGAGCACAGGAGCTTTGTAGGGCTTTATGTTGCTTTTTATTCTTGTAAATTTTTACATTCATAAAATATAGAGACAACTTGGATGAGAAGAGTTTAATGGTCTCATGACAACATTACTTCTTTGATAAAGTGAGGGGCCAAGGATGAATGAATAAGTTGAGAATCAAGAAACTAGGGCAATGGGGATGATTACTAAAATTTGCATGTCATTGTCCTGTTTTGCATAGGCATTTATACTCCAAATCCATTTAAAATAGCTTTCAAATTGGAAAGATTTGAATCTTTTCTCAATCATGCTCTCTTAAATGATCCTCAGTTCTTGCTCTAAAGTCAAAACGGATTGAAGATGCTGTCTATCCCATCCCCCTAATTTTATGAGTTAGGAAATTGAGGTCCAGGGAGGATAAGTAAGTGGTTTGTGTAATGCGACGCAAGTACAAAAGGTCAGAGTTGGGATTTCAACCCTTGTCTTCTTACTCAAAGTTTTTTTTTTTCTTCCCACCATATAATGCTGATTACAAAAATGCATGCTCTTGCTTTAAATGGGATATTTAATTTATATAGAAACATTTTTTTATTTCTGTGTTTTGCTTTTACATTACAAAAAAATTATAGATAACCTCCAGTCTGAGAGGTCTCTTGCAACAAAGTAAAGCAAGTACAACTAATAATAGAATGACTTCTTCCAAAAGTATACACAACATACCATATGTCTATTATCCTCCAACATCTATCTATCTCTACTTAAGAGAAATCTATTTTCTCTTATTCCCACTCCATCCTAATTGGGAAAGAAAAAGAAAAGGAGTAAACATTTATATAGTACCTACTATGTGCTAGATATTTTGTACTAAGAAATTTTACAAATGTTATCTCATTTGATCCTCACAACAACACTGTGAGTTAGGTGTTATTATTATCCCCATTTTATAGCTGAGGAAACTGAGGCAGTCAGAGGTTAACAGTGACTTGCCCAGGATCATAAATATCTGTATCATAAATATTTATCTCAGTAAATATCTGAGGCCAGATTTGAATTCAGGCCTTCTTGATTCCTTGCCCAATACTTTATCCACTGTTCCACCAGTGGCAAGGAAAGGAAAGAAGGAAAAATAATGTCTTTATAATAAATATGCATAGTCAAGCTAATAAAAAAACCCTCAATATAGCTGTACGCAATATGTATGTGTATATATATATATATAAACCTTCTGCCCCTCAAATCCTTTCTCTCTCAGTCTTATTTCATCAGTGGTCCTCTGGAATCATGAATGGCCATTAAATTGATCATAGTTCTTACAGTTTTCCAAGTTGTTAGTTTTTACAATGTTGTTATTGCATAAATTGTTTTCCTGATTCTTATTTCATTCCTCATCAGTTTATAAGTATTAAATACCAACTTTATAAAAATACAATTATTAAATAAAATCATGGGTTCCATCCTTTGGTTTATAGGTTGCCTTTTTATAGAGAAGTATAAAGAGATGTCTCATCCCCAATCTGTCTCACAAATATAAAAGCTAACCAATATATCTTAAGCTTATCTCCCATCAGTGAATCTCTATCTCACATAGTCCAAGGGCAAGCCACTACCTTTCGTAGGACAACATGATCAAAATCAGATAGAAAGACTCACATCCTACACACTCATTAAGCTGATGGGAACTCGATAAAATCCCTATATATTGTTGCTGGGGTTGTTGTAATACAAACATGACTGCTAATGCTAATGCAAATACTAAAAATAAATGTATTTCTAGTTGATCACTACTCAGCCAAGAAGTAGGAATAAATATCAAAACTCTCAGTTTGTGAAAACATAAATTTGGGATTTAAAATGTTTTTGGCACACTCTGACTTGTGACTTTCAGTTTAGTGAAATTGCCAACAATCTCAGTGGTAAAAGCAGGGGAACATATTTGAGATACATTTTTAATTTATTCGCAGGCAATATATTCTGGTAATGCTTCCAGCTCTAAATATGTCCCTTTAAAATTCACCTATATGATTCCTCTGAGAAATATTTTGTAGACAGATGTTAGTGTCACATTGACACTGCATAATTCCATAATGATGTTTTAAAAGATTAGATTATAATACAATTAAAATCTTAGCTATAAATGATTACATATGTAAATATAATATGTATATGGATGCAAATTTTGACAGGGAACATACTTCTGGGAAGGAAAAACAAATTTTTGTCTTTTTTGTACTACTTTTATAATGTTTTCAAGGAAAGGCAATTAGAATTCACTGCTTTCTGCAAGAAAAATGTAGCAATTGTAAGCAGGGAAAATAAACAAAGATAAAAATTATTATCATCAAACCCATTGAACCTGGATTTTCCAACTGAATTGCATTATTTGGCACCAAACAGATTTTTCACAGGCCATAGCACTTGCCTACAAAGCAAACCAAGAAAGGAAAGAAAGAGCATTTGGCCTAAACAAAAAAAAAAAAAAAATGACATTCCTCAGAGTTAAGTGATTTAAACTCAAACTCCTTGAAAATCTAAGGGATTCTTCTGCTAAACTTCTGACTCACTAATTTCAAATTAGAGGACTTAAAATAACTATAGCTCATGTCTTGTGGTTACCTCAGTCCTCAGCGTGCTTTATAGTCACTGCAAAGGGCCTAGTACGGTGGGAAAACTGTTTGATTTTCAGTCACGGGTCCAGATTTTGATTCTGGTGTCTGTTACTCCCTGTCTAATGCCTGGGCAAGCAGAATAACTAATAATAATAATAATAATTTATAACTTCTACTTATTTACATTTTCTCACCTGTAAAGCAACAGTTTGGTTGAGTTGACTGCTAAAGACAGATGCCTCTATAAATTAGATTTGCTATTATCATTTGAAAGGTCATTTGTCTTTTTTTTTAAGGCATTTATATTAGGATGGAATCAACTTGTCATCTGCAAACAGGGATAGTGTCAGTTTTTAAATTAATCTGAAAAAGGAAAAGACAATAAAGGCTTAGGAAAAAAACCTGTCTTTGTTATTACCAGAAAAGAGACTAAAATAATACCAATAAATATTGACCCATATTTACCATATGTACAAATTGTCGTGAGAATAATCTATACATTCACCTAGCCATCCTTAATTCAAGTATGGGAAAAGAGAAGACATACTTTTACAAATTATTTTTTACATCTGACCAAATCTTTATAGCTCACACAATTGACTGAAAACTATGGAGGATACAACATCCCACTGCTCTTTTTTTTGTTCGTTGACTACCAAAAAGCATGAAAAATTCCTCCTTCAAGGCACTCTTCCAAGAAGGTATTTCTCATACGTATGTCAAAATCATATGTGATTACTTGACAAATGTAACAGAGAGATGTTGTTTCACTACAATCTACTCTTAAATACATAACGAGGCATAAAAGAACTAGCTCACTACAGATAGATGCTGATATCCTCCTGATGATTTACCCTTTTTCACATTGATGTGCTTAAGCCCTGGAATATTACAGGTTCTCCTAAAAGAGATTCTTAATGCTCAGAGAAAAATGAATCTTATTATTCACACTGGGAAAACAAAAACAAACCAAACTAAGTGCATGAAAAAAAAGCACATTTTCCAGACAATGGTATAGAGTTGCAGAGGCAAAGCATAGAGTTGGGTGATCAAAATATATATCTCAGACTATCACTGCTTATTGAAAGTGAACAGAAGAAAAATACAACATTGGTCTACCTTAGGGGAATTGTGAAGAGCTTTTAATGACCCCAAACTTTTCCTTTAACCAAAACCCTCAATTACTAACAACAATGTTCTTTTGGTGATCTACATATATATACATATATATATACACATATATATGTATATATATTATGTACATATTATATATACATATATATATATGTGTGTGTGTATATGTAATATCACCAGAAGAATATATATATTTACATATACGTGTATATGTGTGTGTGTGTGTGTGTGTGTGTGTGTGTGTGTGTGTATATATATATATATATATATTTGCATAGATGCCACAATCTCTCAAGAATTAAAATGGCAAATTTTTCAAAGTACAACGTAGGAGATAGAAGTAGAAGGGAAATGACCACCACAAATTATAAAACAATTATGTAAGAGATGTTGCATCAAAGACTAAATGGATGAAGTTTATAGGTGGATGTTGTGACAAAGAGGTAACGCATCCTACAAGCTTCACTATTATTCATGCTCTGTCAGAAGA
>NW_020945556.1:0-28955 GCF_900497805.2 Vombatus ursinus
ACTCTTGGATTTTGTTTTTATTCAGTACTTCATCTATTGGTATGTCTCGCATCCCTAAGATAAGCCAGCAGGAAATTAATAGGTATTAAAACATTCCCTAAAACAATATCCTTTAGGAGAAAACTAGATTTCACTGAATACCAGAAAATGGGAGGAACATGGGAGAAATATGGAAGAAATTGATGCTCAACACAATGGAAAGGGATTAGACAGATGCAAGCTGAGATTACTAGGGTTGAAATGAGGAGAAAAGTAGTCAACAAAAGCTCCATTTGTCTCTAATTCCCATCTCTACTCCCTACCATTAACCCAAATCCTATCTGGAATAGCTTGCCAAGCCAGTTAATTCCGTAATGGGCTTACAAAGACCATTGGTCCCAAGAAAAGGACAAGACAGGTATGGAGCCTTGGGTGTATATCTGCCCTTGGTGTGAGTTCTCTGGATGTCAGGGTTGGGAAAAGGTTCAACAACCCAATATTAATTTTGTCTCTTGGGTTAGCTATGGCTCTCAATTTCGTGTCAACTCCAATTTTTATAAAGATACCATCGATATTTTTAAAGTAATTGATAAAAATAGTAAACTATACAGGGTCAAACATAGATCCCTAGGTCACCATTGGAGACCTCCTTCCAATATGACATGAAAATATTAGAACTACCCACTGGGTGTGGCCATTTAAACAGTTTAAAATCAATATAATTGTATTTTCATCTAGGTTATATTTATCCATTTTTTCTTAAGAATAGTATAAGAATCTTCATGAAATGTTTTGCTAAAACCTCGATAAACTATATTATAATGCTGTCAAGAAAGGAAATAAGGTTAGTCTGGTGTGACAGGTTCTTGATTAAAATAAGATGGTCCCTATGCCTAAAGAAAATTATTTTGACAATTTTTATAGAATAGAGGAGGGGAAAATAAGAGTCTAAAATTCAAATTAGAAGGATATTTTCAAATAATGTAAGGTAGAGTGAGGTCAGTTACATGCTTAAAATCACATAGTAGGGGCAGCTAGGTGGCGCACTGGATAGAGCGCCAGCCCTGGAGTCAGGAGGGCCTGAGTTCAAATCTGGCCTCAGACACTTACTAGCTGTGTGACGCTGGGCAAGTCACTTAACCCCAATTGCCTTAAAAAAAAAAACATTAATAGGGCACCTAGGTGGCACAGTGGATACAGCACCGGCCCTGAAGTCAAGAGGACCTGAGTTCAAACCCAGCTTCAGAACACTTAACACTTACTAGCTGTGTGACCCTGGGCAAGTCACTTAACCCCAATTGCCTAAAAATAAAAAAAAATTAAAAATGATAAAAAAAAATCACATAGTAATTGAGCAAGCAGACTTCAGAAAAACCTGGAAAGACCTGAATGAACTGATGCTGAGTGAAGTGAGCAGAACCAGGAGAACATTGTACACAGTAACAGCTACAGTGTGCCATGACTAACTTTGATAGACTCATTTCTTCTTAGCAATGCAAGGACCCAAGATAACTCCAAAGGACTCATGATGGAAAATACTGTCCATATCCAGAAAAAAAATCTATGGAGTCTAAATGCAGATCAAAGCATATTATTTACTCTGTCTCTTTTTTTCTTTTTTCTTTTTTTTTTTCTTCTTTCTCATGGTTTCTCCCACTGGTTCTAATTCTTCCTTACAACATGAGTAATGTGAAAACAGGTTCAATATAAATGAATATGTAGAGCCCATATCAAATTACATGCCATCTTGGGATGGGGGAGGGGAGAGATGGGGAGAAAATTTGAAACTCAAAATCTTACAGAAGTGAATGTTGAAAACTAAAAATAAATATGTTTTTTTTTTTAAATTACATAGTATTTGAAACATTAGAATGAATACTGTTGCCTCTCAGAAAATAACATTTCTATTAGATGCCTCTGGAATTTATAATTTATGTACTTTCCGTGAGATCTGATTAAAAAAAGAGAGACAGCCATCAAATTGTAAGTAAGAAGCTATTCCTAGCTCTACCACTAATTAGCACTATAATGTGGGGCAAATTGCTACTTTGGTCTTCAGTTTTCTCATCCAGCTCTGAAATTTTATGAAACAAAGAGAAGCCAAGCCCGACTTGCCCCATCCCCCCTCCTCACTTCTTAATTGTTTTTCCATATTTTTACTTAAACATTAGCTGAAACTGGAAATTATTTGCTTTCATATTTAACCAGTCTTGCTAATACAATATGGGTTAAAAAGTGAATGTCTCTCAATTTCTAAGTGCTCCAAACTAGAATACATTCTTCCTCTTCAGTGGACGTAGCCAAACAAGGAAGCATATTGCAAAAAAGCCTCACTCCTTTTGCTGGATATATGGTCTCCAGGTTTAACTGTGCAAGAAATACAATAGAAGTCAAGGAAGGGGAGACAATGGAATTCCTTTATGTTAAATCCAGCTGTGGATTTATAAAGATTTATTAAAAAGCTGTGGAAGCCTTTGGTGCTTCAGCTAAGCCTTACAACACACAATCCACTTTTGTGCTGATTTTGAATAATTTTAGAATATTATTTGGATTCTCAGAGCAAAATAGAAATGAAGGCATAGGAAGATTTTCTCCCCCTACTCCTGTTAAAAATAAAGTTCCACATACTTAATGAAACTGTCTGGGTACCATGGTGATAAGAGCCAAGGACACTCATAGACATAAATTAAAAGAGCTGTTATTATCAAATAATGTGCTAATAAGCCAAAGAGTGGAAACAAGATTGTGAAATAAGCCAGTATGGTAGTCAGTACCCAATGAAGCCGCAACTGTATCTCTACTAGCAAAGGTCAGCATATAAATGAAATACTTTACTAGGAAGATTAATTGTGGGGGGGGAGTTGAAAACTCAACTATAATCAGCTCCAATAAGGTGGCCATTGTATCATCATGCATGGAAAAGGATGCCATTCTAAAACTGACATTAACAACTGCTTTAACCACTGGAATAGAATGAACTGTGAGCACCATAAGGGAAGGAACTGTTTTTTGCCTTCTTTGTATCTCTAGCTTAGCAGAGTTCTTGGAACATGGCAAAATCTTAATAAATGCTTATTGACCTGACTTGAACTGCATTAAAATTGCAACCAACAGTATCTTACCCTGCAAATTTTAGTATTATAATCAGTTGCATGAAAAGAAGAGTATACAAACATGGACCAAAGGGCATGGACATCAGATGACCTTCATTCTTATCTGAAATGGACAAAGGAGGGTCAAACACAAATGGTTTAGTGTAGAAATACAATGCACACATATTGCCTCTTGGAAAAAAAGCATCAAACTCAACAGGGATTGCAGCAAAGATAAGGAGGAAAGGTTAAAGTAGTCAGAACATGTTAAAAGGGAGGATAACACCAGGGACTGAGTAGTCATAAGTGAAACAAACTTCCTGATCCTGGAAGAGGGATTAAAAGGGGATAAGAAAAGAAAAGAACTAAAATCTAAGAGTGCCTTAGATTGTTTCTCAGAGAGTTGGGGAATAGCTAAAGAAATGGTCGTGTGTGAATATAACGGAATATAATTGTACCAAAAAAAATGGCGAATGAGAGATTTCAGAGAATCTTGAGTAGTGTGAGTAGATGCAGAGTGAAGTGAGCAGAAGCAAGACAATAATTTATGCAAGAATAGTAATGTAGTGAAGAAAAAGAACTTTGAAAAACACTGGTTAATGCAATGATCAACTGTCTTCAGAGGACCTAAAAGGAAACATTACTCACTTCCTGACAGAGAAGTAATGGACATAAGGTGCAAAGACATATATTTTTGGATATATGCATTGTATGGATTCATCTTGCTTGATGACTGCTATTTGTCTCATGGTTTATTGTTGCTGTTTTTCTCTTTTACTTAGACAGAGGGGATGAGGGAGTTTGGGACCTGCTGAATTTGAGATCAATGGGATATCCAGTTTGAAATATATAACTGGAACTGGATAGTGTGGGATTAAAGCTCAGGGGAAAGTCTGGGTCTGAATATGTATCTCTGGGAGTCACTGGCATAAAGATAACAATTAAACCTCTCAATGAGTATGGGAGCTTGAACGAAGCGCTGGGGCCACCTCCTGGATGTACTGTAAGCCTCTATGATTATAATTTTTGCTGGATTATTGAAATAAAGAAAATATATTCGCAGCACTAAAATATCATTTGGTGGACTATTTATATGAGAATGTGGCTAGAAAGAAATTAAGCAATAGATATTAATGTTTTATGTTCTGTCATAGTTATATCATGACAGGTATAATTGTCGTGCTGGAGTTGTTGAAAAATTTAGGAAGCCATGGACAAGAGTCTCCGTCCCCACAACTCTGCAAACAAAGGATTTCTCAGGTGCTGGATCACTGGGAGACAGCTTTTTCTGTGGAGAATTTCCCTGAAAAGAAGACAATTTTACATTGTGTCTCATATTAATGACTTTGACGAAATTGTTCCAAGTTCAAATCCATCCTCTCAAATTGACATAGAGAAGAGCTATTTATTTATTCAGAATGTCTACAACAAAGTCTTCCACCTTGTCACTTGTTCTGAGGGATGGCCAACACTTCCAATAACCAATCAATATTAATATAATGATGATGAAATAATTTTTATACATAGTTTGGTGGAGTATAAAAAGCAACTATCTACTTTGTATACCCTCTAGAGTAGACTAAAAGTGTTTTTATTAAAAGATCTTTGTTTAGATTTCAAAGAACAACAGATCCTCCTAGAAACTGATCATTTCAAGGAATTTTCAAAGAAATTTGGAAGTCCATAAGAAAGGAAAATTATGTATGATTAAGGAGCTCTTCAAAGATGAAGAGGAATTGTTTGTGCCAATTAAATATGAATTATTGAACCCTGCCAGCCTCCAAGAAAGACGAGATATACAAACATCCACAGAACTTAAGAAATCCCTAAAATTAACTCCAGAAATCATCAGTCATATAGTTGGAAATAAAAAGATCTTTGAAATAGCCCTCCCCACCATGTATAAGAAAGAAATTATGACCACTTTTTTACAGCCTATGTCTTTCAGGGGAGTTAGGAATGCCTTTAAATCCCCATGTCTAACAACCCAGCATTCCCTGGTAAATCCTATACATGCCAGACTTCAAACATATCAACTTTCTCTTGTTTATTATGTTAGTTTTACTCCAGCTGAAAATTACACTAAGAAATATAGTGTGGAGCTATGTTCAGAAAACTATCAAAGTTCCCTGGACTCTTTTGCTTGCAGTACTACAAACTGAAGAGCCTGTAATTCGCTATTAAATTGCAGATTCAAAAAGAATATTTTCTGTTGAGGGTAAGAAATCCTTATGCTTGACTCCTTAAAAGAAGAATGGTGGAAACAAGAGGGCCTGAGTATGATAATGACAGATTCCCTTTTACATCTGACTCCAGATCCATGTCATCACACCATGCTTCCAAATGAAATGGAAATATTGCCTACAAAACCATTTCAGCTACAGATGTGGCTTGAACAAAAAAAGTCACACTGTTGTTAAACTTAAAACTTCTCTTCCTCATATGACTGCTAGAGAGAAACCTACAAACAATAGTTTTTCACTTATTCAAAGCAGTCTTCCAAAAAGTATACCACATATCTGTTTTCCTGATATATATGAATCTGTTGAAAAACCAACAAGAGAAGAAAATACAAAGAGTAAACCAGAAGAATTAGTTTCTATAACAGTCAAAGAGGGAGAAAAGAAAGATACTTATAACTCTCTAGACTCCAAAGCATTAACTATTGAACCATATACTTCATCAATAAGTCATAATGTATCTTTTGATCCTGGTAGAAAATGTGAGGATGATTTGGATTCTTTGAGCAACTTTAGCATTCTGAGAATCAAACATATGACCATCCTGTCAGAAGCTCATTATAATGGATGATGGTCAAAAAGAAGAATCCAAAATGCAAAAGTCATCCTACATCAAACTGGAAATTTGCCACTCTTGGCTTTGACCAAATTAGACTTTTCTTAAAGCCACAAGAAAAAAAATAATAAATTATGTTTTTCTTCAAGGTAAAAATGGTGAAACAGAAATAATATTCAAATAGGCAATACTGGTACATCTTTTGGTAGTAGTTTAAGATTTCCTCTTAATGTGTGCCTTGGCCACAGCATTGGCATATTTACTAAAAGCAAAAATGAAGCATGTCGGGTTCCTGTTTGGATAATATTTGGAGACAGCTTGAGATTGTACAGTTTATGGGGAAGAAAAGCCTGAAACCAACCACAAAGAACAACAATTATATTGTCAGATGTTACATTTGCTACAAATGAACAATACAGAAGAACAGTAATTTAAGGTTAATAACATTTATAAAATGTTCTTTAAGCAACTGGAATTCAAATTCAGATTAGCTGCCAAAATTTCTTAGTTTAAATAATCACAAAACAAATTTTAAATTTACCTTTTATATTAGGAAAGAGATTACTTCATAATGTGGTGAACTATTGAGGAAATTTGAGTCCTAGAAGAAGTCACTTACTTCATATGAGAAATTTTCTTCCCATGTAACTAACTGGCTTAATTTTCCCAGTTTGGCACAGAGTCTGGCTCAGTGCAAATGTGGTTTGCATTGTAGGGCAATGTCATCATTCACAATGAAAAGAAAAAGAATAGCTTTTACTCTCAGCATTTTTATTAGCTTCCATACATGAGACAGAGTTGTGTAAGAGAATTAGAACATTCAAGGGAGTACAATTCTCATCAAGTCACTTATCAGCTGTGTGACCAAGAGCAAGATGCTCAACCCCTCTGAATTTCAGTTTTCTCATCTGTAAAATGCAGAAAGTAAAAGTTACACTAACAACTTAAAAAAAAAAAACCTATCAATGTTGATGAGATCACCAAGCATGAGAATGTAGAGAGAGAAGAATAGGGAGACTGAGGCAGGGCCTTGGAGAACACGCCTACTTAGAGGGTGTGATCTGGATGGTGAAACAGAAAGGAGATGACAGGTAAGAAGAGAACCAGGACAAAGCAGTGTCATGGCCCACAGAAGAGAATGTATCCATGAGGAGAACACTGTCAACAGTTTCAAATGTATCAAATATGTTGGGAAGGATCAGGCCTAGAACAACCACCACCACAAATTAGACAAAAAAAATACCAATTAAAAAAAAAAAACCTTGAGAGGAAGTGTGGCATTATGGGCCTTTTGGGTCATTAACGACCTGGATTCAATTCCCTCCTGCAAATACTAGCTATGTGACCCTGGGCAAATCATAATCTTACACTGCCCCCAAGCACTAACACCGTAAATCACAAAGAAAATACTAGTATAGGAAGTAACTTGTACAAGTACTGACTGGTCAGGCACTGATACAAGAAGTTCCATGCTAGGAAATTCCTATTCCTATAAAATTAGAGGTCAAATAAGCAACACACTAAAAACAGAATCTAGAAACAACACACAAACACAAGACAAACAAACCCTCCTCCTCCTCCTCCTCCTCCTCCATCTCTGCCTATTGAAATCCTATTCATTGTTCAAGTTACAGCTCAAATAGTGATGAGTAGATAATAAACTATTATTATAGCTAACATTTATATGCACTTGCTATGTGCCAGGCACTTTATAATCATTATGTTATTTAATCCTCACAATAACTCTAAGAGGTAGTGTTGTTATTATCCCCATTTTACAGTTAAGAAAACTGAGGAAAACAGAGGTTAAGTGACTTGCCTTGGATCTCACAGCTAGTAAGTGTCTAAGCCTGGATTTGCGCTCAGGTCTTCCTGGAACTGAACTTGGAGTCAGGAAGACATTGGTTCAAATACTGTTTCTGAAACTAGCTATATGATCCAGGGCAAGTCATGTCACTTAACCATCCTGTGCCTCAGTTGCCTCATCTGTAAAATGAGATGACTGGACTTGATGACTTCTAAAATCACCATCATATACAAATCTATGATCCCATGAGGCTCTATGAAGCTTTCCCTGAGCTGTCTGTTTGGAAATGATCTTTCCCTCCTAAAACTTTGTATGCCAATTTGTTTTATTCATTTATGGTCTTATCTTTTTCAATTTTTAATTATAGTTCTGTTCATGTGTGTTATGTATCCCTCTGAGAATAAATGTTTAGCTCCATAAGGGAAAGAATTGTGTCTTAGGTATCTGTATTTTCCCCAGTTGTTCAGCATAGTATTCTATATATGAATGTTGGTTGAATTCATTACAATCAAGTTGACTTGAATTGATAACTAGATTTTCTTTATGTTCTCAAGTTACTGAACTATATACCTCTCGTTTCAAAATCTTTTTATTAAACATTGAAGATTACAAAGTGAAATACTGTAAGATAAAGAAGAGTGGTAAATTGATCCTTAAAAGAATTGTCATTCAGAAATGCCCTGTATGTACTAAGTAGAAGACATACTACCTATTAAAAAAACAAACAAAACAAAAACAAAAAACCTATGTATTTTGTTTGCTTTGAACTTGATATAGTAATGAGGATACAAAATATTTCCTGAGTAGTAATGTCTAGTTGAAGTTAATGATCCAAAGAATGTCTGCCCCTTATCATTAGTCCTTCAGGGAACTGTTCTAAGTTTCTCTCATTGCTCTTGGCCACATTTTCTTCTCTTTGGCTATTTTCTATGTAGTGTTATAATTCTAGAATGGCTGAGCTAGAAGGTATTGTAAAGATAATCTAATCCAAACTCTCATTTTTCAGGTGAGGAAACTGAGGGTCAGAAAGTTTAAAAGTCACACTCAAGGTCTCATGACTAGTCTGTAACAAATCCTGGGTGACCTCACATTCACTACTCAGTGCTTTTCTCTCCATGCCACATTAAACTGCCTCATAAGGACAAAATAATTTAATCCCTTAACAATTCCATCACATCCTTCTGTGTTTTTAGTTTAAAAACTAAAGTCAGTTGGATAAAATTTTCCTTCTACCCAATTAAACTTCAATACTGACTACCTGATGGGGTAGTTGATGGGAATTATTGTCAAGTGTATAAAACACTGCAAACCTCAACTGGGCAAATCTTCATAAATGCAATTAAAACCTATATAAAAATAGTTCTTTACTAAATATTATGATTTTTTTTTACTTTAAGAACCTAGTACTCTTTATATTTGAAATGATGTCAAATTTTACTCATGTGTATAAGCCCATCATACAAGAGTATATCTAAAGAAACATTCCCTTAGCTCTTAAAATATTTTGTTACTGTCATGTTAAAAAAAAAAAAAACGTGTAGACTCTAGGTAGACTAACATGAAGAGAGATCAGAGGAAGCAAATGCAGAGGTATTATGTCATAAATATCCTAAATATATAGATGTGTCTATATATTATATATAACTTATAACATATATATTATATATTCATAGGCTACATTTTACCAAAAATAAAAGTAGCCAAGAACACAAAAGTCATTAAAATTATGGTAGAATAAAGAAATCATTTTTATCTAATAAAAACTATTACTATAGATATATGGAGAAATAGATTTCTGCTTATCATGTAGCCATACATGGAAAGTGAACTGGAACAATTATCTTCATGAAATAAATATATGTGGATTGATAATACAAGATTGAAAAGAATATAGCTATTCACATTTTCTTTGACTCATGGACTCCATCTTGTTTATGTATAAAAAGTGATGTTGAGAATTGAGAAATTGAATCAATGCGTATCTACATTACTACCCAAATTACATCAATTCCCTACTTCACTCTGGCTTAGAATAGCGTACACAAACAACAACAACAAAAACCACTCATATACGCATAGTGTAGATATCTTTTCAAAAAAAAAAAAGGTAAAGGATTTTTCTATCTGATAAATACCCTTATTAAAGAGGGAAAAAAATTTACAGCCTTTATGCTGAGAGATTTCCTAACTGTACATATTGTCAGAATGAATGCTATGCTTTTTCCACATGCTCTGTATTATTTTCTGAATATAAAATGAATGTTGAAATATTGAAATTGTGAAAAGATAATTCCCAAAGACACTGTCTGCTTTCAATGAACAGCTTTTGCCTTTAGCCAAAGGTTGATGACTACAGAGGGTTCACAAAGTACCAGTATGGATATAAATCTTCAAGCACAAAGTCAGAGCCTGATTTTATTGTTTTCTCTGTCTTCTGCCACTCTTGGGTCTTGCTTTGAGTTTTTCCTCCTTGATCTCCAGAGAAGAACTCAGAGATTGACATAATTACAGATATTTCTCTTTCCCTTGTAATCAAAGTTACTTCTCTGGTTAGATGAATAATGTACGCTATAAAAATGATAGGCAAGCAAATAGCTTTACTTTGTTTATGATATTGACAAACCTCAAGATAAAATAAAGTAAGTACATTTTACGTAGTACAGGACTATAAATTATGTATGAAAGAAAATACCAACTCAAGGAAAAAGAGGGTGTGGTTAAGGGCTTAAAGTATGTATGTGTGCATGTGTGTATGGATACGTATACACGCATACACACATACATACATGTATGTACACATACACATATATGTAAATTTTATATTATTTCTTTTCTTAAATTAATAATATGTTTCATCAACTAGCTGCTGCTGTATTCATTAAGGGTTTCTTTGTATATTAAAAGAATATTTAAAGAAACTATTAACTTCAGAACAAAATTTAATTTAGCCTGTGTGAGGTGCAAAAAGTATTATTTCAAAAGGCATTAACTATAGCACATTACTCAAAAAAACATATGCCTTCTTAAAAAGCTTTACAGAGTTATAGCTTAAGGATATTTTCACTAGTTCACTCTTCTTTTTCCATATTACAGTACAGGAAAGTATTGGAGGAGGGACATAAGTTGTTTCTTTTTTTTTCCTTGCCTCCATTGCTTTTCTTTGTTCCCTTTTACTGACACAAATAAGGTGAGAGACACAATAAAGGAGAATTTGATTTCAAATTCCTGCTTTTTCCAGAAGCAAGGCCTAGCAGTGCTGAGCAGAAGTAATCCTGGACTGTGGATGTGGATAAGGAGGAGCTAACACATGCACAGTGAGTGCAGTGCAGCAGGGAGTAAGAACATTTTCAAGACAGCACGGCACGGAGCTCTAACTGTGGCTGAGGGGTGGAAAGAATTCCCTGAGCTTGAGGACCCAGACAGAATTCAAAAAATAACAGCAAGGAGGACTCAAGGCTTAGGGCAACATTACCCACACCTCAAGATTAAAACTTAATCATAATAAAATAAAATAAAACAAAATAAAAATGAGTAAGCAAAGGAAAAAGAACCTAATCATAGATAGCTGCTTTGGTGTAAAAGAAGATCTGGATTCATATTCTGAGGAACACAGGGAGGTTAAAAAAAGAGTAACATCATAGTCACAACCCCAAAAAAGTTCTTGGAAGAACTTAAAAAGGAATCAAGAATCAAATAACAGAGGTCAAGGAAAAATTAGGAGAAAAAAGTATTCCAAGAAAATTATGAAAAGAAAGTTAACAAATTGGAAAAAGAGGTCCAAAATCTTAAGGAAGAAAATAACTCCTTGAAAACTAGAATTGAGCAAGAGGAACCAAATCACACTATAAGGCACCAATAAATAATAAAACTAGAAAAACAGAAGAGAATCTGAAACAACTCATTAGAAAAACAACTGATCTGAGGAACAGATTGAGGACAAACAATATAAGAATTGTTTACCTGAAAGTTATAATAAAAAAAAGTATCTGGACACAATATTACAAGAAATTATTAAGGAAGTTTGCCCTGAAGTTCTAGAACAAGAGGGTAACAGAAATAGAAAATAATCTACCATTCACCATGTGAAAGAGATCCCAGGAAGAAAACTTACAGGAATGTCATAGCAAAGTTTCAAAACTCTCAGGTTAAGGAGAAAATGTTGCAAGCAACAAGAAAAAAAATACTACAGAAATACAGTCAGGATTTCACAGGACTTAATAGTTTCTACTCTAAAAGAACATAAGTCTTAGAACATTATATTTCAAAGAGCAAAAATGATGGGGTTAGAATAACTTACCTACCAAAGTTGAGTATAATCCTGAATGAAAAAAAAAAAGGATATTTGACAAACCGAAAGACTTTCAAGTATTTGTAACAAAAAGACCAGAACTCAATTGAAAAGTTGATATAAAATATTCAGGAGAAATATAAAGAAAACATTAAAGACTAATGATAAGGCACTTTACTTATTATATACATGAAAATCATACCAGTATTCTTAAAACTGTAATCATTACTAAGGTAGTTTGAAAGAAAGGTCAGGGCTGAATTGTATATGATGGGATTATTCTAAAACACACAAAATTGGGTAGGAAAAGGTAAAAGGGAACAATTATATTATTCAAATGGGGCATGAAAGGAAGAATTAACACAGAGGAAGCAGGTGGGGTGGAAGACTGGTAATGTTGGAACCTTAGTCTCATCTGGGTTGAAGAGGAAACAACATGTACATCTGGAAGGGTGTAGAAGTCTGCTAAACATGTAGAAAGGTGAGAAAACTGGGGGACAGGGTAGGAGAGGACTGTTAGAGAGGTGTGTAGATTGGAGGATGGGGAAGGGGGGCTTTTGGAGGAGTGTATGAATTAAGATTGAAGGGGTGGGGGGAGGAGATGGGGGGACTCTTGGAGGGGTGGGTGAAGTGGGGGATGGGAAGGTGAGGTGAGAAAATAAGGTAACAGGGATAGAGTAAAAAGAGAGGCTGAGAAAGAAAACAGTGAGTAAAAATAAGATAGAAGGATATTCACAAATAGTAATTATAACTTTGAATGTGAAGCATGTTTATAGCAGCTCTCTTTGTGGTGGCCAAGAACTGAAAACTGCAGGGATCTGCATCAATTGAATAATGGCTGAACAGGTTGTGATGTATGGTTGTGATGGAGTACTACTGTGCTATAAGAAATGATGAGAGCTCAATGATCTTTGAAAGGCAATACCCAAGTGATTACTATGTACCCAAGGCAAACTAATGCAAGTCAACTCCTTTTTAGGGTGCCCACAGTTTAAATTCATGTATTGGTTTTAGAATCTGAACTACTCTAATTTCTTTCAGTTTGGCAGAGTGGAGAAACTGAAGTATACCTGTGAAATTGACATCTGTGGCCAAACCCCACAAATCATCAACCTCTTTATGAAACCCCTGGGAAGCAAAGAAAGCTACGAGTGCATATCAGAGATGAAACCTTTCATGTTAAAAAGGAAAAAAAGCTAGAACTTTTCTTTGTGAGCTGCTAAACCCCAACCACACATGTATTATGAGGGAGGCAGACTTTGAGATTTGCTCTATCAACTATCTTCAGTGCTCCTGAATCCTCAGTCACAATACTATCTTTCAATAAATTTCATTTGGATAAGCATGTTTTGTGCACAAACTCCTCCTCCTTAATATGGTTAATGATTTACCATTGAATTATTCATTTAAAAAGGTGTTTGCTGTCAAATGTAGGAATTTAAGTGGCTAGAGCTTCAATCAATCAATAAAAATTTATTAAGTACCGCCTAATCTGATAATCTTTTCACTTTAAGAAAAATATTATAACTCCAGAGAAACAATGCTGTCTGTTTTGACTGTGAGCCAAGATTGAACTGATGGTGAGTTCTGAAAGATTTTTCTTGATCTCAGCCACCAGCATCCTGGCAAATCAACCTTTAACCAAACCTCTAAGACAAGGCAGGACTTTGTACCGATAAATGACTTTAGCAGTGACACAAGTAAAAGCTACTCTGCCTCAAATTTTACTCTGCTGCTGCTGCTACCCTGGCACTATAGAAGCCTGTTGGTGAAAATACACTGTTGCATGTCCCACTTCCTTCAAGATTAAGCTCAAGTAATACCTGCTACTCCAGTTGTCATTACTCTCTCTCTCTCTCTTTCTCTCTCTCTCTCTCTCTCTCTAAATATTTTTGTATATGCTCTTCCCAATAAAATATAAGCTCCTTTAGATTAGAGATTGTTCCATTTTTGTCTTGATATTTCTAGCAGGAACCTGGCACATAGTGCTAAATAAATGCTTGTTGACTAATTGGAGATTAATTTACTCTGCATTTACTTATCTAAGTACATATTTTATCCTTCAGTGAAATATAAGCTCCCTGAGGGCGAAGACTATGTATTTGTTTGTTTGTTTTGATGTGTCTCCTGCTTGTTCAAGTCACATTAGCAACTGAATTTAACTGAAACCTAGACTTAAACTCTCCTTCCTGGGTCAATTTTCAGGAAAATTGTCCTGAATTGCACCATGACCCATTGATACTCTATGGAAGGAATGAAAATTATTTAATTTAATTGGGGCCCCAAGAACCTGCTGTGGTGTATTTCTTTAAAAACTCTGGACTCCTCATGTTTTTTAATCCCATAAACTGACTAGTCAATCCAGAAATGAACTATAGTACACCCACTGACATCAGGATTCAGCCTGGCTGATATCACTGGGTGTGACAAGAGACATATCAATTTGTGAGACTTGTAATGTCACTCTTTTATTAACAGTGTGGGCACATAAACACTTTCATGGTTATTTTTTTTTTTCAGGAGGAAAAAAAATTGAAGAATTTAGAGACAACCCATGAATATGCTCATGGAAAGGAAATAGAATTTTATCAGCTGCAGAAACAAAGCAATTCTTGAGAATTAGTCTAATTTATCTTATTTCCTTTTCTTTGGATTTCTTAATTATTAGCATTTGGATTAAGCTTCAGAAAAGTTGAATTTCTCTAAGAGTATATGCATTTAAACTCTCCAAACTGGGAAACTTTCCTAAAGTTAAGACAAGAGGCCTCTTATCTGACTCTTACAAGGGCAGTGTAAGACTATCTCGACTAAAGAGGTATGTTAAGTTGACCTCAACAAGAAGAATATGATAAAATCTCCATCCTATTTGTAGTATAACCATATATTAGTGCTTCCCTAAGGCAGACTATTGATGGCAGCTAAATAATGAGGTGCATAGAGTGGTGGGCCTGGAGTGAGGATGACCTGGGTTTAAATATGGCCTCAGACACTTACCAGCTGTGTGATTCTGGGCAAGTCACTTAATCTCTGTTTGCTTCAGCTTTTTCAACTGTAAAAGGAAGTAATAGTAGCACCTACCTCCCAAGATGATTGTGAGGATCAAATGAGATAATTTTATAAAGCAACAGTGCCTACACAAAGTAGGTGCTTAATAAATGCTTGATCCCTTCCCCTTGTCTGTATCTACCAGAATCTCATCCTCTTTCTGCTACCAAAATAGATAGATAAATAGATAGATAGATAGATATGCATATATATACATACATACATAAAATTTTATTTCATGGGAATTCTCAGCACTCTTTTTAAGGACCTAAATCTCTCCTGGCATTTTTTTTTAAGGCAATTGGGGTTGTGACTGGCACTTTTTTTTTTTAAAGCAAGCTTAAAACATTTTTCTCCTGCAAACCCTTTCTTGTTTGTTGAGGTGGGATGGGGAGAGAGATAGAGTAGACAATGTAGGTAAAGATCATGATTTTAGTCAGTACTGTGAGCCTAGGGTGGTAAAATACATTGTTAGAGTAGGAAGAGGTAAGGAGTATTCAGTAGAATATTTCTCCAAAATACTCTGATTCTTTGTTGCTGTTCCCATAGAGCATTATTCAGAGAATTTCAGACTAATGTAGTCAAAATAAACTTATTAGAATCCAACTTTAGTCATATCGTGATCTTCTCCAATAGAGCCTTCATTTTCTTATAGGTAAGGCCTCATGAAATGGTGGAACAAACACAAGACTGGGAATAAGGAAACCTGGGTTCCATTCCTGGCTTTGCTGTTTACAAGTTCATTATCTTCTCTAGTTCCCAGTTTTTTCATGTGTGAAATGGGGGAATTATACTACATTAAGGAGTCTACCAAGTCAAACATCCTATGATTCTATGAAGGAAGGAAAGAAACATATTTATTTAAAACCAATTATGTGCTAAGTGCTTTATAATTACCTTATTTGATCCTCTTAACAACCCTGGGAGATAGGTGTTATTATTATTTCCATTTTATAGTTGAGGAAACTGAGATAGGCAACAGTTAATGGGAATAAGGGAATAAGCATTTATATATTCCAGAGAAATATTATCTTATTTGGTTCTCAGAATAGCTCCATTTTGTTATCTCCATTTTACAGTGGAAGAAACTAAAGCAAACTGAGGTTAAGTGACTTGAAACTAAAGCAAACTAAGGTAAAGTGACTTGCCCAAGGTCACACAGCTAGTAAGGGGGGAGGAGGAAGAGACTGGATTTGAACGCATGTCTTCATGACTCCAGGGCCAGCACTCTATGCACCATGACATCTAGTTGCCTGTAAATCATTGTCCTTCTTTGACTATGTTTTCTCCATGATAAGTATTTCAGTTTTTATAGCTTCTCAAGTATTCATTTCCAGCCCTCTAACCACCTTTTAGTTCTTCCCTGAACTATTTTTGCAGTATAAGCTAATTTTAATAACAGTGCAAAATTGAACCTAATGTTCTAGTAAATGTCTTACAAACCTTGTGCAATCACGTCCTACTTGGCATTCTTGCATTCTCATTTGATGACTCCTAAGCATTTTGTTTAAAGCAAACCAAACAAAAAAAAAACCCAAAAAAACAAAACAAAAAAAAAACCTACATTGTAATTATCTGTGAATATTAGAAGATAGACATTTTAACTGAATCTTTTAGACCAAGGTCAGAGAATTAACACATTTGGCAGTGGGACACAAATTTGTAAGTAGTTTAAAATTATCTGTATGTTTCCATTTGCATATGTTTCCATTTCTTTTCTTCACTCTATTTTTAATTGACTAACAAGCTTTCAATAGTATGTAAAAAGAATTGCTCTATCACAGGGGTGGGGAACCTATGGCCTGTAGGTCACATGTGGCCCTTTAGGACCTCAAGTGTTGCCCTTTGAGTGAATCCTAACTTCACAGAACAATCCTTTTTTTAAGTTAGAGTCTACCTAGCATATGAACTTTTGTGAGGTAGAAACAAAAAAAGAAAAGAAAAAAAATACAATAGCTGAGAGACAGACAGAAACATGAATTAGTGATTTCTAAGAAATATTTTTGCATTAACTCAAAAGACTGTTCTGATTACCAGGCTGTTTGAGATGACTGACTCTGATATGCACTTTCATTTTGTATTTATTGGAAGCAGAAAAGTGGTCAACTTGAAAATCAGGTTAGTATTTCAAAGTAAGTCCCCAAACTAACAGAATGAAAGTAGTTATTTAGTTCCATTTTCAAGGGTAATATATTCCTTAAGCAATGTTATTTTTCCTCTTTTTCTATATGAATGGGGTTAGGGAGAGTAAAATATTTGCATATAGAAAGTTGTCATTGGATTTAAGTCAACAGAAGGAAGATAAAGTACCAGCTAAATCTTCATGTGGGAATAGTTAACTTTTTATTGGACATTTATAGAAAGACATTACCATTTTAAAACATAAAAATAAAGTTTTATGTTTTATGTGAATAGATGGTTCTGTTTATACTGATATACAGAATATAAATGACCAGATTGCAGAGGCAGAGAGAGATAAAGAGAAACTTAAACGATTCCTCATGGGAGGAATATTGGGAACTAGCCAAAAACAGAACTAGGTGACATAGCACATTTCTATTCTGCCACCCGGTCTAAAAGAAGTCAGCTTGCTTGTTGAGATACAGGCAGGGAAAGAGACAGAGACGGACTGCTGGGTGCTGCAGAGCCAAAGGGAAAGATCAAAACAAAAGGAACGGGAGGTTTGAAGGGAAAGAGAGTAAGCTCAGCTCTAGATAAGTTCCATTTCAGGTGATGATGGAGAATTCAATTGGTGGTATGTTGAAGGAGGTTGGAGAAGGTGGTAAGAGTTCAGAAGACAAATCAGGGTTGGAAAAATGGATACAAGTGAGTCATTTGCAGAGCAGTGGTAGTTGAAGCCATGGGTGTATATGATATTGCTAGGGGAGAAAGTGGATCAGAGACAAGTGTGTATTTCCATGGGAAAAAACTTCATAAAGGGTGTCAGGATGTGGATGTGGAACTATAAAAGGAGTTACAGTTAGGAGGAGGTCATTTTGTCCCTCACCATTTTGTGTCCTTCAAAATGTGATAAGGTTTGTAAGCCACCCATGATGTCTTCATTCCCAGCTCCACTGGATAGTCAGGACTCTCCAAACTTTTCTATTTCCTCAATAACAGCCTGGCCTTATGAGGGAAAGTGTTCATCTGTGGGATGTTTCACCAATATCTTGCACTTCCCAGGTGTGCTAGGGTAGTGACTGGTGGAGATGCAATTTTTTTTCTCTTACCTCTACTCCCAGATATACAGATTGGGATCTTTAAGCATTATAATTTCCTGTGGAGATAAACGAGGGAAAGAAAGAAGCAAGGAACAATTTTCCTCCTTCTCCCCCACCCTCATCCCCATGACTACTTTTTACACATTCATTGGATCTATTCCTTGGTTAGAGTTTATGAAATGTGGATCTGTAAATGTCCCAGAGTCCAAGGGCTCACCCCTCTACAGAAGGGTCTGTCTCTACAGAAAAAGTTGTAGCTCATTAGATAAGGGGCTTCAGAGAATATAATGTTCATAAAATTAATAATAATAAAGAACAAAGGTGCCATTAAATATGCCCGTAGCCTAAATTTAACTTAACTTTGATCTCTTCTAAGCCTATCTCCATACTCTAAACTTAAAGGATATCATAACTACAGGAAAGAGTTTAACGTTCATTTAGAATTTTTTTGTTCTATATTCCCTATATTGGGTATCTGGAATCTATGACATGAATGAACAGACTATTACCACATGCCTCGAATAGAAACCTACCACAACCAGGGAGACCTGGGCCTTCCTTCCTATGCTGGATTAGTATCAAATACCACTCTATTCTCTCTCCCCTGGACCAGAGAAACCCTGTAAGTTAAACCGCTTCCCAGGCTAAAGCCTGCTCTGCCATTCCCCAGGATTTGGTTCCACCCCTGCCTCTTCCTAAGTTCAAATCTGGCCTCAGATTCTTACTAGCTGTGTGACTCTGGGCAAGTCATTTAACCCTGGTTGTCTCAGTTTTGTTATCTGTTAAATGGACTAGAGAAGGAAATGGCAAACTACTCCAGTATCTTTGCCAAGAAAAACCTCAAATGGGGTTACAAAGAGTCAGACATGACTGAAAACAATTGAACAACAACTGCCTCTTCCTTAAAGGAGTAAGGCCTCTATTTGTCTTAACCTGGGAGCAAAATCCTTGTCAATCCATCCTACTTGTTTTATAACTCTGCTCCAAAAATTTAAAAAACAAAAATCTACCCAAAACCAACAAAAAGGTTGTCTACCTGTGACAAGAGCTGCCCTTCCTTTTCTCAGTAGTCCAATTAAACACTGTCATGATACACTGGCTTTTCTTCATAATTGCTAACAATAGATCTCATTCCTTCCATACAGCTCTCTTGGGTTTTCCAAATTAGAGCACAATCAGCTCCCATCTAAGCACATCAGACTTAACAACAAGAAATATTTGTAAAAAATGATTGAAAAACGTGACCACTTACCTCAGAGTCACCATAACCAGTCAGATCAGTCCAAGTCACCAGTGGAGTGAACTAAGGCTATGTGCTTTCTCCCATGGTGTTTAGCATGATGTTTTCAGCCAGGTTGTCAAATACTTTCAATGAAGATGAGCGAGGCATCAAGGTCAGCTACATCATAGATGGTAAATTATTCAACTTGAAAAGGCTATAGCCAAGACCAAAGGAGAAGAAGTGTTGGTGGATGATTTTTTATTTACAGAGGATTGTGCACTTAATGCAGCCTCTGAAGCTGAGATGAAACTAAGTATGGATCGATTCTCTGCTGTTCCGCTAATTTTAACCTAACACCACCAAGAAAACACAAATGTTCATCAACCAGCACCACACCATCCATACTTGGGACCATCAGTTACAGCAAATGGAGAAGTTTTGAATACTGTGAATAAGTTCACTTACCTTGGCAGTATACTTTCCAGGGATGCATACATTGATGATAAGGTTGACACAAGCATTGCCAAAGCTAGTTCAGTGTTTGGGAGGCTCCAAAGGAAAGTGTGGGAGAGGGGCAGTTAGGTGGCGCAGTAGATAGAGCACTGGCCCTGGATTCAGGAGGACCTGAGTTCAAATCCAGCCTCAGACACATAACACTTACTAGCTGTGTGACCCTGGGCAAGTCACCTAACCCCATTGCCTAGCCAAAAACAAAGAAAAAAAGTGTGGGAGAGAAGAAGTATTAGACTGACTACCAAACTGAAGGTCTACAGAGCCATTGTGCTGACCTCATTATTGTTTGCCTTTGAAACCTGAACAGTATACCAGAGACATGCCAGGAAATTGAATCACTTCCATATAAATTGTCTTAGGAAGATTCTGAAGATCACCTGGCAGGATAAGATACCAGACACTGAGGTTCTTTCTCAAACTAAACTGCCAAGCATTCTAACTGTACTGCAGAGAGCACAGCTTCCATGGGCTGGCCAAACTGTTTGAATGCCAAACATATGCTTGCCTAAAAGACTTTTTTATGGAGAACTCATACAGGGCAAGCATCCACATGATGGTCAGAAGAAGCAATACAAGGACACTCTCAAGATCTCTCATAAGAACTTTGGAATTGATTTCATGGCATGGGAAACACTGGCACATGACTGCCCAACATGGCGTGCCTTCATCAGAGAAGATGCTGTGCTCTATGAGCAAAGCAGAATTGAAGTAACTTAAAAGAGCATTCTGAGATCCTATTGGTCTGATCAGTCATAGTCAAACACACTGTAGCTTGACTCTAACATAGTGATGTCGTTTTGGTCCTATTCAAGAATGAAGGATAACAACCAACAAAGGCAGAGTTCCACTACTTAGGGTTGCTGTCGACCAAGTGATAGTCTCAACCATAGGATGAGATGAACAACTCTGGTGTAGGCAATTACAAAATTTTCAACTGCTATTCTCTCTCCCCATGAGCAGGGGGGTGAATTGGCACAGAAAGTCTCAGCCAATCAACCAGAGCACAGCTTCATCAAGTTCCAAACAACTATCCCAAATTGTAAATTGGCTATACTTAAATTTGATTCTTTCAATATCCATTAGAATTTACTAGATGTTTACTGTTTTTCTTCCATTAAAAGTCAGAGTTGGGTGGCACAGTGGAGAAAGAGTATTGTAGTCAGAAAGACCTGACTCCTAACCTAGCCTAAGATTGTTGTGAAGATGAATGAGATAGTATTTGTACAGAGCGTTAAATCCTTAAAATATTATTTAAATGTTGGTTATGCTGATCAGTTTACATTTTGATTTGTATTTAAGTGTCTTTTTTTTTTTTAGTGACTTTAAATCTTGTTGACCTCTCTTAAAAAGATATCAGCTAAATATCGACTTGGGAGTTGTCTCAGACTCATTCATTCTTTGTTTATTGATATTGATAGGATCTAGAGATGGAAGCAGTAGTCTACTGGTAGAGCTTAATCTTCATCATAAACATTTTCTGTATCACTTTCTTATGTCTAGACAATCAACAAAATAATAAATCCAGCCTGGATTTGTAATGTTTGCGGATTTCTGAGGTGTAAAGCTTTCACTGGAGTGAATCACCAGGAGGGAAATTCATGCATACTTCTTAACAAGCTGAACAATAAGTCACAGGACCTGGGACTTGAGTTCAAATTCTGATTCTTCCTCTTATTATCTGTGTAACCTTGGAGTAGTCACTTAACCTCTCCTCCCCTCAGCATCTTCGTATATCACATGAAGGTGTTGGATCTGATGACTTCTAAAGACCTTCTAGCTTCAGTTCTATGAGATTGTGAACTACTAGAAGTGGCCATGTCTGCCAATTTAACATATTATTTTAAATTATTTTTATATTTTATCTAACATTTTAAATTATTTTAAATTAAAAATTATTTATTTAAATTATTGTAAATTAAAAATTTTAAATTAAAACATTTTTAATTTTTTTTATATTTTATTTAACATACAGTGATGCAATCAAATATAACCAACATTTTGGAGGAGAAATGGCCATAGTCCCTTTGAAAGAAAAAAAATACATCACTATAAAAAGATGCTAGCGTTAACATTTTTATTCATAGATAACTTTTACGTAAAGGAAATTCTTGCCATTGCTTTTAATTAAAATGTTTAATTACATTAAACTTGAAAAAAGTAAAAACATTCACTACTCTCTTATCTTATGAATAAGCAAATACTAATCAGTTATGTGTTCTGAACAATAAATTTAAAAAAGAAATTACTTGCACATTTCATATTCATGCAGCAACACTAATAAATTGTTACAAAATCAAATAAATTATGACTCATATAAGTCTATTTTAATGCACATACTTAAAATTTACAACACAAATATCTGCTGTTTATTCACCAATAGGATGCAATAAGACTTAGACCAAGTCTAAAAAGATTATTTCTTAGCATTCCATGATTGGCCTACTGCATGATGAATACAGTTACTGCAATTTTTAAATTGCCAATTCAAGCCACCATCCATGTGATTTGGATATTGGTATCACCAAATACCACACAGATCACACAGGAACTATTTTAATGATCATGTATAGACACAGATTTGATGTATTATGATCCATTAGGCTGGAAAACTATATAGTATACACATAGATGGGGCACTCTGACATTTATAGGACATCTTTTAGTTTCCATTTATTCAATTTAACAAACATCATTAAGCACCTGCTGTATGCTATGATTATATATATATATATAATATCAATATAATATATTGGGCTATATTACATATTATATATGTGTGTATACATACACCACACATATGCAGTTAGGTGCCTAGTAGATAGAGCAGTGGGCCTGGAATCAGGAAGAACTGAGTCCAAATCAGGCCTTAGACACTCACTGGCTGTGTGACCCTGGACTAGTCACTTAATTCTGTTTGCTTTAATTTCATCATCTGTAAAATGAGCTGGAGAAGGAGATGGTAAACCAGTCTATGACCTTTGCCAAGAAAACCCCAAATGGGGTCTCTAAGAGTCAGAAATGACTGAAATGAGTAAACAACAATATATGATATGTGTGTGTGTGTTGCATATATACATATAGGTATGTGTATATAAATATACAGGTATATATGTGCGTGCATATGTGTGTATACATGACTCATCAATACAAATCTAAAAGTTACCAAGAAGAGCACAAAGAAAATTAAATACAGAATATTATATATGTACATATATATCTACATACATACACACACACACACACACACACATATATATATATATGTCTAGGAGGAGGGAATTAGCAACCACTAGAATATGCAAAGGTTTCCTATAAGTAGTGGTACTTGAACTGAGCTTTGAAGAAAGCTAGGAATTCTGTGATACAGAAATAAGGACTACACTCCGGGCATGTCGCACAGCCTGTACAAAGATGTGTGATAGAGATTGCTGTTTCAGTTGTTTTTTTTTTTTTTTTAGTCATGTCTGAGTCCTCATGATCGCATTTGGTATTTTTGGGGGCGGGGCAAAGATGCTAGAGTGGTTTGCTATATTCTTCTCCACCTCATTTTATAGATGAGGAAACTGAGGCAAACAGGGTTAAGTGACCAGGGTCACATAATTAGTAAGCATCTGAGGCCAGATTTGAACTCAAGGAAATGAGTCTTTCTGACTCCAGGCCCAGCACTCTATCCACTGCACCACCTAACTACCCAGGAGATAGAGATGGAATAGCATAAACGGTTAGACACAGGAAGTCCAGCTGGGCTAGAGTGTGTGAATGACAGTAATGTTCAATAAGCCTGGCAATTTTGACCAAAGACAGATTATAAAGGACTATAAAAAACAAAGAGAAGAGTTTATATTTTATCCTAGCGGTGAGAGGAAACCACTAGAGTGGTTTCTTGAGTAGGGTGGTATCTTTTGGTCAACGGCATTTTGAAGCATTTAGGTGGTAAAGTGGATAGTGATGGACTGAGTAAGGCAGACAGTATTTCAAATCTAATCTCAGATACTTACTAGTTTTATGACTCTAGGCGAGTCATTTAATCTCTCCATGTCTCAGTTTCCTCATTTGTAAAATGGTAGTAATAATAACACCTACCCTCCCAGGGTTATTCTGAGAATAAAATGATTTGTAAAATGCATTGCAAATCTTAAAGTGCTACATAGATGCTAACTATTATTATTAGTAAAGGATGGAGTTGAGTGGGGAGATAATGTGGCATAATAAAGAAATTATTGCAATAGGCTAATCAAGAGGCAATGAGGCTTGAACTATGGTGGTAACCTTTTGAGTGGAGAGAAAGTGAAAGAAAAGAGATACGTCGTAGAAATGTAATCCATAAGACTTGGCAACTAATTGGATTAGAGGTGAGGGAGAGAAAAGAGTGGAGGGTGTCTGAAGTTGCAAATCTGGGTGAATGGAAATATGGCATATTGTGCATCCTTAATGTACAACTTTATATTTTAATAATTATTCAGGAACTGTTTTTAAAGGGAATGTTTAGTGGATCTAAAATAATTTAATATCCTGAGCTTAGCAACCTTATTTTCAATAAGATCGTTAGCCATGGCTCAGAAAGCAATGCTCTGAGCTTAACCAAACTGGTTTTAATTTGTGAGCCTTGTAATGGAAATTTCTTTTTAACTCATACCCCTACACAGGCTTTACCTTAACAATATCAAGATTTGGATTATTTTGCTTCCACCTTGGGTTTTCTCTAATAACATCCATATTTGACTCATATCTAGGTCTTTGTAGCAAGAGAAAAAACTCTTAGCTTCCACACAAGCACAAAGATTGATAACACTTAAACTACAGGATGGGCTTTGTTTGCTTTCCTTTACAGAACATGTGAAATACACACCCAACTCATGCCCAAAGTGATAGTCTATGAGAATATCCTTGAGATTAATATATCTGTTTTCTATAAGTTACATTACCAGGCGGGTGCACTGGACACAGAGTAAGCCTGTTTGCTGAAAGGAGCCAATCAGGAGCCTGCAGTGAGCCACAGTCTTGCTCACTCCCAGATGCCTCTGCTGGTGCTCTCTGGCTGACCTTGATGAGCTGTGCACCTCAAACCAGATTAAACCAATCTTGTGGTTAACTGTTCCTGCAAAATATCCTGCTTTTGTGTCCATTCTCTATACTGATCCCTCCCCAAACCTCCCCTTTGTGGTTTTCAAGCAGAAATTGCCTTTGCCTCTCCCAGGCTGTGGGCTTCATTACCTGGCTGTCCTAGCATGAGTGTTTAATTTTCCTTCTAATAAAATATTTTTTGCCTTTTATTGAACTTGGTCTCCTTTTTATGTGAGGGATAGGCTTCGCCTGGTTGACAAGTCAAAACAATTCTCCTTCACTCAGTGGTGCACTTCATATTTTCAGGAATCTACATTGTCCTCTAAAGTTATAGTAATACTCTAGAGTCAAGGCTCATGGCAAAGGAAAGGCACTCTGAATCACAAGAAAGTTGACACCTCTGTCTCTTATGACCCCCCTCCCCACCTCCCCTGGCCACCTTCTTATCCCAGGAAACTTTTTAGTTATTTGTAAAATTACAATTCTATCCTAGTTTAATGACTGCCAGCACAAGAAAGCACTAAGCAATTCTTTCCTTGAGAAAGCCCCACCTTCCCACAGATCTATAGGGTCCTCTAGACTTGTAGTACAATCCTAATTGGAGCCCTTCAAAAAGAAAAAAAAAAAAAGACTTCAAAATGGCATAGGGCTGGCCCCAGGAGTTAGCTGGAGCCAGCTTGTGTTATCTTAGGAAACCCAATTGTTAAATTTATAATGTGAGAACTTACACAGTGGAAATCAGCAAACGCTACAAAAATTTTTTTTGCCACCTAGACACAAGAAAGTGATGTAGAAAATGTTAATAATGCTGAATCAAACTTAAAAGTTTGTCCCACATTTTTGGAGCACAGATTGTTAAACATGTACTAGCCCACACCTGGAAGGCCCCCTCTCCTAGACCTGCACATTCTGTTTAATTCACGGTAGCACTAAAGGTCAAGTTTCAGGTGTCTGCGTCCATATTATGGCTCCATCCACCGCTGATCTTCAGCTCTGGCTCTAAGCTTCTGGTGAGATCCAAAAATTCCTCTTCTGTGTTCAGGAGGCTTGGTCCAAGAATTCTTCTGCCTATCTAGGAACCCCTCTGATGCCCTGACATTGCCATTCCGCTGTTTCCCACAGTGTTTCTCTAACATAGATTTAGTTTTCCTCATGGCTTGTGTACTCACTGTATCACTGCCACTGCCTCTGGGAACATTGCTGGCACCAGAGGGTCCTCTCCTCTCCTGGAGTCAAATGTGTTTTGGACACATAGGATTCCCTATAAAGCTGCAGCAGCTTTCTGCTAAAGCACCTGGAGCTCATATCTAATAAAGAACTGGCATTTCTCTTTCTACCTAAGCTCTTATTCCCTCAATCTATTTCTCTAGTAACTCTTCAATTTTATCAGTCTTCACAATCCCTTTTAGTGACCACCTCCAAAGGTACAGCTCCATTAATCAATCAGCCAAGTATCATGTAGTACCTATTGTGTTTCAGGCACTATACTAGAGAAAGACAGTCCCTGTCAACCTATAAGCTTCCTCCATGGGGTTAACTCAGTAATATCTAAAACAAGGGAAATTCACTTCTTATCAAAGTGTCTCCATCAATGACAGAAAACCTTCCAACAATGATGGCAATCAATATATTCACATAGATAAAGAAGCAACTTCCATACCAGGCTGAAAGGCCTCATTCTTTAATCTTCTCAACCTTGACTTTGCTCCTTGTAGGTGTACCCTCCATATTTTAATAAATTCTCTCACTCATTTCCAATTTAAACATTTTATTAATTCTCTGATGATATGAAGACCATAACTTAGTGGTCATCAACATCACTCATTTCTTCATTCTAAAATAAAATTCTAAAATTAAAAAGAAAGTTGTGGTGTTCTTGTAAATATATTAATGTAGTATTTGGAGGGCACTTATTTTTGAGAACTGCCAAAGCTAAAAAACAAAACAAAAAAAAGCCATTGCTTTTGCTCCTACAGGAGCTTGAAAATTTGTAAAATCATTCAGAACTTCCACTAAGATAATAACCCTTGGCTCATAGGCCATTTGCATAAAAATATCCTCAGTGGTGGAGACTGATGACTTAATTCTCTGGAGGTGGTGAGAGCTGAAAAGAAGAAATATCTTGGTCTTCTAGCTTCTAATTTCCAGAAAGAAGACACACAGTTCCACACTCTCTTCAGTTCCCCAAAGGGATAGAAAGACTCTCAGAAGAAAAGAATGTGTAGAGGAGCGAGCCTCTCAATCATAGTCTTAACACCAACTCATTATCCTAGAAATGTCAGAGAATTTCCCCTTGGGTGAGAACCCTGTCAACTGAGCTAAGCTATCTTGCTCCCAAAAGGATATCATTCTCTCAGTATATTTTCTGGCATATGTTTATTTTCATGTGTATACTTTCTCTGACTTCTGTTTGCTACCTTTTTGGATAAATGGATTTATTTACTATTTGCTATGTGTTCATTATGGAGCTGGCATCTGGCAGAAACGTAGTCAAGCCTCGGATAACTAGCTTAAGGCACTTCTTCCTCATTAAGGGATAGCAATGAGGAACACAGTCTGAACCTAAAAATTGTTTTCTCTAGGATAATAATATTTAAGGGAGCAGAGCAATCTAATTCTAGCCTAGTATCTCCTCTCTCTAAGGAGAAAAGAGGTGCTATCCTCTGGCCCCAACATCCTGCTTTCCCTCCTTACAGAAATAAGTTTCCCTTGGAGAAGAGTGATGGAAGGAAACTCAGAGATATTTATTTTTGCCTTTTTGTTGTTTAGTCATTTTCAGTAGTGTCTGCTCTGTTTGGGGGTTTCTTGGCAAAGATACTGGAGTGGTTTACCATTTTCTTCTCCAACTCATTTTACAGATGAGGAAACTGAGAAAAAAACAGAGTTATGTGACTTACCCACAGTCACACATTTAATAAGTCTGAGGTCAGATTTGAACTCACAAAGATGAGTCTCCCTGACTTGAGGCCCAGCACTTCATCCACTGTACCACCTAGCTGCCCTATCTTACCTGCCTGCCTGCCTACAAACCACATCTAGATGGACCCATGTGGACACACATAACCTACATGGGCAAAACATATAGCACAAAAAAAACACACATCTTATAGTATGGATACTATGGATCTCTTAAAGTACTCTTTTCATTCTCACGTCTGATTTAAAATACTCTGAAAAGCAGCATGAGTGTATGGGTGTGTGAAGAGCTTATTTGTAGAATACAAAATATATTACTTATTTAGCATTCACTAGAGCACCCGAAAGCTTTCCAGCTTCCCTTTCCCCACCACCCCCATGTGTTCCATCTGAAGATATGTCTGTAGCATAATAATCTATGTATGCATTTTCTAGAGCACAAGGTAAATTATTGTTTAGAATGTAAGTAGAATGTGTTTTCATGTAGTAACTGCCAGGACAGATACCAATTTCATTGCAGCTTGACTACCTTTCAAAATGTGTTTATATATATATATATATATATATATATATATATACACACACATACATATATGTGTGTGTGTATCTGTATGTGTATATGTATATGTATATGTGTATGTGTATGTGTATGCATATGTATATATTTGGTTTCTTTGTTGCTTCTTCTTTTCCAGGGCTTATAGAGGTGAAGTTTATGCCTATAAGCAAATTAGCTAATAAATATGTCATGCATAAGTATTTCCAGAGGATTGCTGATTCACAGATTTAGAGCTGGAAGGGACTTTAGAAGTAACCATCTAGTTCAACCTTTTCATTGTACAGATGAGGAAATTGTTTGATAACATCCTGGAGATTTAACTGATTACTGGCTTAAATCTAAAATATCTCCCCACTAAAAGACATACAGGTGGTAGAACAGGTACTGGTTGTTAAGCAAGATGAGATTACTGTGAAAATATACTCGTGAGTTTACCATCTTGGGTGCCTGTGT
>NW_020945557.1:0-28955 GCF_900497805.2 Vombatus ursinus
ACTCTTGGATTTTGTTTTTATTCAGTACTTCATCTATTGGTATGTCTTGCATCCCTAAGATAAGCCAGCAGGAAATTAATAGGTATTAAAACATTCCCTAAAACAATATCCTTTAGGAGAAAACTAGATTTCACTGAATACCAGAAAATGGGAGGAACATGGGAGAAATATGGAAGAAATTGATGCTCAACACAATGGAAAGGGATTAGACAGATGCAAGCTGAGATTACTAGGGTTGAAATGAGGAGAAAAGTAGTCAACAAAAGCTCCATTTGTCTCTAATTCCCATCTCTACTCCCTACCATTAACCCAAATCCTATCTGGAATAGCTTGCCAAGCCAGTTAATTCCGTAATGGGCTTACAAAGACCATTGGTCCCAAGAAAAGGACAAGACAGGTATGGAGCCTTGGGTGTATATCTGCCCTTGGTGTGAGTTCTCTGGATGTCAGGGTTGGGAAAAGGTTCAACAACCCAATATTAATTTTGTCTCTTGGGTTAGCTATGGCTCTCAATTTCGTGTCAACTCCAATTTTTATAAAGATACCATCGATATTTTTAAAGTAATTGATAAAAATAGTAAACTATACAGGGTCAAACATAGATCCCTAGGTCACCATTGGAGACCTCCTTCCAATATGACATGAAAATATTAGAACTACCCACTGGGTGTGGCCATTTAAACAGTTTAAAATCAATATAATTGTATTTTCATCTAGGTTATATTTATCCATTTTTTCTTAAGAATAGTATAAGAATCTTCATGAAATGTTTTGCTAAAACCTCGATAAACTATATTATAATGCTGTCAAGAAAGGAAATAAGGTTAGTCTGGTGTGACAGGTTCTTGATTAAAATAAGATGGTCCCTATGCCTAAAGAAAATTATTTTGACAATTTTTATAGAATAGAGGAGGGGAAAATAAGAGTCTAAAATTCAAATTAGAAGGATATTTTCAAATAATGTAAGGTAGAGTGAGGTCAGTTACATGCTTAAAATCACATAGTAGGGGCAGCTAGGTGGCGCACTGGATAGAGCGCCAGCCCTGGAGTCAGGAGGGCCTGAGTTCAAATCTGGCCTCAGACACTTACTAGCTGTGTGACGCTGGGCAAGTCACTTAACCCCAATTGCCTTAAAAAAAAAAACATTAATAGGGCACCTAGGTGGCACAGTGGATACAGCACCGGCCCTGAAGTCAAGAGGACCTGAGTTCAAACCCAGCTTCAGAACACTTAACACTTACTAGCTGTGTGACCCTGGGCAAGTCACTTAACCCCAATTGCCTAAAAATAAAAAAAAATTAAAAATGATAAAAAAAAATCACATAGTAATTGAGCAAGCAGACTTCAGAAAAACCTGGAAAGACCTGAATGAACTGATGCTGAGTGAAGTGAGCAGAACCAGGAGAACATTGTACACAGTAACAGCTACAGTGTGCCATGACTAACTTTGATAGACTCATTTCTTCTTAGCAATGCAAGGACCCAAGATAACTCCAAAGGACTCATGATGGAAAATACTGTCCATATCCAGAAAAAAAATCTATGGAGTCTAAATGCAGATCAAAGCATATTATTTACTCTGTCTCTTTTTTTCTTTTTTCTTTTTTTTTTTCTTCTTTCTCATGGTTTCTCCCACTGGTTCTAATTCTTCCTTACAACATGAGTAATGTGAAAACAGGTTCAATATAAATGAATATGTAGAGCCCATATCAAATTACATGCCATCTTGGGATGGGGGAGGGGAGAGATGGGGAGAAAATTTGAAACTCAAAATCTTACAGAAGTGAATGTTGAAAACTAAAAATAAATATGTTTTTTTTTTTAAATTACATAGTATTTGAAACATTAGAATGAATACTGTTGCCTCTCAGAAAATAACATTTCTATTAGATGCCTCTGGAATTTATAATTTATGTACTTTCCGTGAGATCTGATTAAAAAAAGAGAGACAGCCATCAAATTGTAAGTAAGAAGCTATTCCTAGCTCTACCACTAATTAGCACTATAATGTGGGGCAAATTGCTACTTTGGTCTTCAGTTTTCTCATCCAGCTCTGAAATTTTATGAAACAAAGAGAAGCCAAGCCCGACTTGCCCCATCCCCCCTCCTCACTTCTTAATTGTTTTTCCATATTTTTACTTAAACATTAGCTGAAACTGGAAATTATTTGCTTTCATATTTAACCAGTCTTGCTAATACAATATGGGTTAAAAAGTGAATGTCTCTCAATTTCTAAGTGCTCCAAACTAGAATACATTCTTCCTCTTCAGTGGACGTAGCCAAACAAGGAAGCATATTGCAAAAAAGCCTCACTCCTTTTGCTGGATATATGGTCTCCAGGTTTAACTGTGCAAGAAATACAATAGAAGTCAAGGAAGGGGAGACAATGGAATTCCTTTATGTTAAATCCAGCTGTGGATTTATAAAGATTTATTAAAAAGCTGTGGAAGCCTTTGGTGCTTCAGCTAAGCCTTACAACACACAATCCACTTTTGTGCTGATTTTGAATAATTTTAGAATATTATTTGGATTCTCAGAGCAAAATAGAAATGAAGGCATAGGAAGATTTTCTCCCCCTACTCCTGTTAAAAATAAAGTTCCACATACTTAATGAAACTGTCTGGGTACCATGGTGATAAGAGCCAAGGACACTCATAGACATAAATTAAAAGAGCTGTTATTATCAAATAATGTGCTAATAAGCCAAAGAGTGGAAACAAGATTGTGAAATAAGCCAGTATGGTAGTCAGTACCCAATGAAGCCGCAACTGTATCTCTACTAGCAAAGGTCAGCATATAAATGAAATACTTTACTAGGAAGATTAATTGTGGGGGGGGAGTTGAAAACTCAACTATAATCAGCTTCAATAAGGTGGCCATTGTATCATCATGCATGGAAAAGGATGCCATTCTAAAACTGACATTAACAACTGCTTTAACCACTGGAATAGAATGAACTGTGAGCACCATAAGGGAAGGAACTGTTTTTTGCCTTCTTTGTATCTCTAGCTTAGCAGAGTTCTTGGAACATGGCAAAATCTTAATAAATGCTTATTGACCTGACTTGAACTGCATTAAAATTGCAACCAACAGTATCTTACCCTGCAAATTTTAGTATTATAATCAGTTGCATGAAAAGAAGAGTATACAAACATGGACCAAAGGGCATGGACATCAGATGACCTTCATTCTTATCTGAAATGGACAAAGGAGGGTCAAACACAAATGGTTTAGTGTAGAAATACAATGCACACATATTGCCTCTTGGAAAAAAAGCATCAAACTCAACAGGGATTGCAGCAAAGATAAGGAGGAAAGGTTAAAGTAGTCAGAACATGTTAAAAGGGAGGATAACACCAGGGACTGAGTAGTCATAAGTGAAACAAACTTCCTGATCCTGGAAGAGGGATTAAAAGGGGATAAGAAAAGAAAAGAACTAAAATCTAAGAGTGCCTTAGATTGTTTCTCAGAGAGTTGGGGAATAGCTAAAGAAATGGTCGTGTGTGAATATAACGGAATATAATTGTACCAAAAAAAATGGCGAATGAGAGATTTCAGAGAATCTTGAGTAGTGTGAGTAGATGCAGAGTGAAGTGAGCAGAAGCAAGACAATAATTTATGCAAGAATAGTAATGTAGTGAAGAAAAAGAACTTTGAAAAACACTGGTTAATGCAATGATCAACTGTCTTCAGAGGACCTAAAAGGAAACATTACTCACTTCCTGACAGAGAAGTAATGGACATAAGGTGCAAAGACATATATTTTTGGATATATGCATTGTATGGATTCATCTTGCTTGATGACTGCTATTTGTCTCATGGTTTATTGTTGCTGTTTTTCTCTTTTACTTAGACAGAGGGGATGAGGGAGTTTGGGACCTGCTGAATTTGAGATCAATGGGATATCCAGTTTGAAATATATAACTGGAACTGGATAGTGTGGGATTAAAGCTCAGGGGAAAGTCTGGGTCTGAATATGTATCTCTGGGAGTCACTGGCATAAAGATAACAATTAAACCTCTCAATGAGTATGGGAGCTTGAACGAAGCGCTGGGGCCACCTCCTGGATGTACTGTAAGCCTCTATGATTATAATTTTTGCTGGATTATTGAAATAAAGAAAATATATTCGCAGCACTAAAATATCATTTGGTGGACTATTTATATGAGAATGTGGCTAGAAAGAAATTAAGCAATAGATATTAATGTTTTATGTTCTGTCATAGTTATATCATGACAGGTATAATTGTCGTGCTGGAGTTGTTGAAAAATTTAGGAAGCCATGGACAAGAGTCTCCGTCCCCACAACTCTGCAAACAAAGGATTTCTCAGGTGCTGGATCACTGGGAGACAGCTTTTTCTGTGGAGAATTTCCCTGAAAAGAAGACAATTTTACATTGTGTCTCATATTAATGACTTTGACGAAATTGTTCCAAGTTCAAATCCATCCTCTCAAATTGACATAGAGAAGAGCTATTTATTTATTCAGAATGTCTACAACAAAGTCTTCCACCTTGTCACTTGTTCTGAGGGATGGCCAACACTTCCAATAACCAATCAATATTAATATAATGATGATGAAATAATTTTTATACATAGTTTGGTGGAGTATAAAAAGCAACTATCTACTTTGTATACCCTCTAGAGTAGACTAAAAGTGTTTTTATTAAAAGATCTTTGTTTAGATTTCAAAGAACAACAGATCCTCCTAGAAACTGATCATTTCAAGGAATTTTCAAAGAAATTTGGAAGTCCATAAGAAAGGAAAATTATGTATGATTAAGGAGCTCTTCAAAGATGAAGAGGAATTGTTTGTGCCAATTAAATATGAATTATTGAACCCTGCCAGCCTCCAAGAAAGACGAGATATACAAACATCCACAGAACTTAAGAAATCCCTAAAATTAACTCCAGAAATCATCAGTCATATAGTTGGAAATAAAAAGATCTTTGAAATAGCCCTCCCCACCATGTATAAGAAAGAAATTATGACCACTTTTTTACAGCCTATGTCTTTCAGGGGAGTTAGGAATGCCTTTAAATCCCCATGTCTAACAACCCAGCATTCCCTGGTAAATCCTATACATGCCAGACTTCAAACATATCAACTTTCTCTTGTTTATTATGTTAGTTTTACTCCAGCTGAAAATTACACTAAGAAATATAGTGTGGAGCTATGTTCAGAAAACTATCAAAGTTCCCTGGACTCTTTTGCTTGCAGTACTACAAACTGAAGAGCCTGTAATTCGCTATTAAATTGCAGATTCAAAAAGAATATTTTCTGTTGAGGGTAAGAAATCCTTATGCTTGACTCCTTAAAAGAAGAATGGTGGAAACAAGAGGGCCTGAGTATGATAATGACAGATTCCCTTTTACATCTGACTCCAGATCCATGTCATCACACCATGCTTCCAAATGAAATGGAAATATTGCCTACAAAACCATTTCAGCTACAGATGTGGCTTGAACAAAAAAAGTCACACTGTTGTTAAACTTAAAACTTCTCTTCCTCATATGACTGCTAGAGAGAAACCTACAAACAATAGTTTTTCACTTATTCAAAGCAGTCTTCCAAAAAGTATACCACATATCTGTTTTCCTGATATATATGAATCTGTTGAAAAACCAACAAGAGAAGAAAATACAAAGAGTAAACCAGAAGAATTAGTTTCTATAACAGTCAAAGAGGGAGAAAAGAAAGATACTTATAACTCTCTAGACTCCAAAGCATTAACTATTGAACCATATACTTCATCAATAAGTCATAATGTATCTTTTGATCCTGGTAGAAAATGTGAGGATGATTTGGATTCTTTGAGCAACTTTAGCATTCTGAGAATCAAACATATGACCATCCTGTCAGAAGCTCATTATAATGGATGATGGTCAAAAAGAAGAATCCAAAATGCAAAAGTCATCCTACATCAAACTGGAAATTTGCCACTCTTGGCTTTGACCAAATTAGACTTTTCTTAAAGCCACAAGAAAAAAAATAATAAATTATGTTTTTCTTCAAGGTAAAAATGGTGAAACAGAAATAATATTCAAATAGGCAATACTGGTACATCTTTTGGTAGTAGTTTAAGATTTCCTCTTAATGTGTGCCTTGGCCACAGCATTGGCATATTTACTAAAAGCAAAAATGAAGCATGTCGGGTTCCTGTTTGGATAATATTTGGAGACAGCTTGAGATTGTACAGTTTATGGGGAAGAAAAGCCTGAAACCAACCACAAAGAACAACAATTATATTGTCAGATGTTACATTTGCTACAAATGAACAATACAGAAGAACAGTAATTTAAGGTTAATAACATTTATAAAATGTTCTTTAAGCAACTGGAATTCAAATTCAGATTAGCTGCCAAAATTTCTTAGTTTAAATAATCACAAAACAAATTTTAAATTTACCTTTTATATTAGGAAAGAGATTACTTCATAATGTGGTGAACTATTGAGGAAATTTGAGTCCTAGAAGAAGTCACTTACTTCATATGAGAAATTTTCTTCCCATGTAACTAACTGGCTTAATTTTCCCAGTTTGGCACAGAGTCTGGCTCAGTGCAAATGTGGTTTGCATTGTAGGGCAATGTCATCATTCACAATGAAAAGAAAAAGAATAGCTTTTACTCTCAGCATTTTTATTAGCTTCCATACATGAGACAGAGTTGTGTAAGAGAATTAGAACATTCAAGGGAGTACAATTCTCATCAAGTCACTTATCAGCTGTGTGACCAAGAGCAAGATGCTCAACCCCTCTGAATTTCAGTTTTCTCATCTGTAAAATGCAGAAAGTAAAAGTTACACTAACAACTTAAAAAAAAAAAACCTATCAATGTTGATGAGATCACCAAGCATGAGAATGTAGAGAGAGAAGAATAGGGAGACTGAGGCAGGGCCTTGGAGAACACGCCTACTTAGAGGGTGTGATCTGGATGGTGAAACAGAAAGGAGATGACAGGTAAGAAGAGAACCAGGACAAAGCAGTGTCATGGCCCACAGAAGAGAATGTATCCATGAGGAGAACACTGTCAACAGTTTCAAATGTATCAAATATGTTGGGAAGGATCAGGCCTAGAACAACCACCACCACAAATTAGACAAAAAAAATACCAATTAAAAAAAAAAAACCTTGAGAGGAAGTGTGGCATTATGGGCCTTTTGGGTCATTAACGACCTGGATTCAATTCCCTCCTGCAAATACTAGCTATGTGACCCTGGGCAAATCATAATCTTACACTGCCCCCAAGCACTAACACCGTAAATCACAAAGAAAATACTAGTATAGGAAGTAACTTGTACAAGTACTGACTGGTCAGGCACTGATACAAGAAGTTCCATGCTAGGAAATTCCTATTCCTATAAAATTAGAGGTCAAATAAGCAACACACTAAAAACAGAATCTAGAAACAACACACAAACACAAGACAAACAAACCCTCCTCCTCCTCCTCCTCCTCCTCCATCTCTGCCTATTGAAATCCTATTCATTGTTCAAGTTACAGCTCAAATAGTGATGAGTAGATAATAAACTATTATTATAGCTAACATTTATATGCACTTGCTATGTGCCAGGCACTTTATAATCATTATGTTATTTAATCCTCACAATAACTCTAAGAGGTAGTGTTGTTATTATCCCCATTTTACAGTTAAGAAAACTGAGGAAAACAGAGGTTAAGTGACTTGCCTTGGATCTCACAGCTAGTAAGTGTCTAAGCCTGGATTTGCGCTCAGGTCTTCCTGGAACTGAACTTGGAGTCAGGAAGACATTGGTTCAAATACTGTTTCTGAAACTAGCTATATGATCCAGGGCAAGTCATGTCACTTAACCATCCTGTGCCTCAGTTGCCTCATCTGTAAAATGAGATGACTGGACTTGATGACTTCTAAAATCACCATCATATACAAATCTATGATCCCATGAGGCTCTATGAAGCTTTCCCTGAGCTGTCTGTTTGGAAATGATCTTTCCCTCCTAAAACTTTGTATGCCAATTTGTTTTATTCATTTATGGTCTTATCTTTTTCAATTTTTAATTATAGTTCTGTTCATGTGTGTTATGTATCCCTCTGAGAATAAATGTTTAGCTCCATAAGGGAAAGAATTGTGTCTTAGGTATCTGTATTTTCCCCAGTTGTTCAGCATAGTATTCTATATATGAATGTTGGTTGAATTCATTACAATCAAGTTGACTTGAATTGATAACTAGATTTTCTTTATGTTCTCAAGTTACTGAACTATATACCTCTCGTTTCAAAATCTTTTTATTAAACATTGAAGATTACAAAGTGAAATACTGTAAGATAAAGAAGAGTGGTAAATTGATCCTTAAAAGAATTGTCATTCAGAAATGCCCTGTATGTACTAAGTAGAAGACATACTACCTATTAAAAAAACAAACAAAACAAAAACAAAAAACCTATGTATTTTGTTTGCTTTGAACTTGATATAGTAATGAGGATACAAAATATTTCCTGAGTAGTAATGTCTAGTTGAAGTTAATGATCCAAAGAATGTCTGCCCCTTATCATTAGTCCTTCAGGGAACTGTTCTAAGTTTCTCTCATTGCTCTTGGCCACATTTTCTTCTCTTTGGCTATTTTCTATGTAGTGTTATAATTCTAGAATGGCTGAGCTAGAAGGTATTGTAAAGATAATCTAATCCAAACTCTCATTTTTCAGGTGAGGAAACTGAGGGTCAGAAAGTTTAAAAGTCACACTCAAGGTCTCATGACTAGTCTGTAACAAATCCTGGGTGACCTCACATTCACTACTCAGTGCTTTTCTCTCCATGCCACATTAAACTGCCTCATAAGGACAAAATAATTTAATCCCTTAACAATTCCATCACATCCTTCTGTGTTTTTAGTTTAAAAACTAAAGTCAGTTGGATAAAATTTTCCTTCTACCCAATTAAACTTCAATACTGACTACCTGATGGGGTAGTTGATGGGAATTATTGTCAAGTGTATAAAACACTGCAAACCTCAACTGGGCAAATCTTCATAAATGCAATTAAAACCTATATAAAAATAGTTCTTTACTAAATATTATGATTTTTTTTTACTTTAAGAACCTAGTACTCTTTATATTTGAAATGATGTCAAATTTTACTCATGTGTATAAGCCCATCATACAAGAGTATATCTAAAGAAACATTCCCTTAGCTCTTAAAATATTTTGTTACTGTCATGTTAAAAAAAAAAAAAACGTGTAGACTCTAGGTAGACTAACATGAAGAGAGATCAGAGGAAGCAAATGCAGAGGTATTATGTCATAAATATCCTAAATATATAGATGTGTCTATATATTATATATAACTTATAACATATATATTATATATTCATAGGCTACATTTTACCAAAAATAAAAGTAGCCAAGAACACAAAAGTCATTAAAATTATGGTAGAATAAAGAAATCATTTTTATCTAATAAAAACTATTACTATAGATATATGGAGAAATAGATTTCTGCTTATCATGTAGCCATACATGGAAAGTGAACTGGAACAATTATCTTCATGAAATAAATATATGTGGATTGATAATACAAGATTGAAAAGAATATAGCTATTCACATTTTCTTTGACTCATGGACTCCATCTTGTTTATGTATAAAAAGTGATGTTGAGAATTGAGAAATTGAATCAATGCGTATCTACATTACTACCCAAATTACATCAATTCCCTACTTCACTCTGGCTTAGAATAGCGTACACAAACAACAACAACAAAAACCACTCATATACGCATAGTGTAGATATCTTTTCAAAAAAAAAAAAAGGTAAAGGATTTTTCTATCTGATAAATACCCTTATTAAAGAGGGAAAAAAATTTACAGCCTTTATGCTGAGAGATTTCCTAACTGTACATATTGTCAGAATGAATGCTATGCTTTTTCCACATGCTCTGTATTATTTTCTGAATATAAAATGAATGTTGAAATATTGAAATTGTGAAAAGATAATTCCCAAAGACACTGTCTGCTTTCAATGAACAGCTTTTGCCTTTAGCCAAAGGTTGATGACTACAGAGGGTTCACAAAGTACCAGTATGGATATAAATCTTCAAGCACAAAGTCAGAGCCTGATTTTATTGTTTTCTCTGTCTTCTGCCACTCTTGGGTCTTGCTTTGAGTTTTTCCTCCTTGATCTCCAGAGAAGAACTCAGAGATTGACATAATTACAGATATTTCTCTTTCCCTTGTAATCAAAGTTACTTCTCTGGTTAGATGAATAATGTACGCTATAAAAATGATAGGCAAGCAAATAGCTTTACTTTGTTTATGATATTGACAAACCTCAAGATAAAATAAAGTAAGTACATTTTACGTAGTACAGGACTATAAATTATGTATGAAAGAAAATACCAACTCAAGGAAAAAGAGGGTGTGGTTAAGGGCTTAAAGTATGTATGTGTGCATGTGTGTATGGATACGTATACACGCATACACACATACATACATGTATGTACACATACACATATATGTAAATTTTATATTATTTCTTTTCTTAAATTAATAATATGTTTCATCAACTAGCTGCTGCTGTATTCATTAAGGGTTTCTTTGTATATTAAAAGAATATTTAAAGAAACTATTAACTTCAGAACAAAATTTAATTTAGCCTGTGTGAGGTGCAAAAAGTATTATTTCAAAAGGCATTAACTATAGCACATTACTCAAAAAAACATATGCCTTCTTAAAAAGCTTTACAGAGTTATAGCTTAAGGATATTTTCACTAGTTCACTCTTCTTTTTCCATATTACAGTACAGGAAAGTATTGGAGGAGGGACATAAGTTGTTTCTTTTTTTTTCCTTGCCTCCATTGCTTTTCTTTGTTCCCTTTTACTGACACAAATAAGGTGAGAGACACAATAAAGGAGAATTTGATTTCAAATTCCTGCTTTTTCCAGAAGCAAGGCCTAGCAGTGCTGAGCAGAAGTAATCCTGGACTGTGGATGTGGATAAGGAGGAGCTAACACATGCACAGTGAGTGCAGTGCAGCAGGGAGTAAGAACATTTTCAAGACAGCACGGCACGGAGCTCTAACTGTGGCTGAGGGGTGGAAAGAATTCCCTGAGCTTGAGGACCCAGACAGAATTCAAAAAATAACAGCAAGGAGGACTCAAGGCTTAGGGCAACATTACCCACACCTCAAGATTAAAACTTAATCATAATAAAATAAAATAAAACAAAATAAAAATGAGTAAGCAAAGGAAAAAGAACCTAATCATAGATAGCTGCTTTGGTGTAAAAGAAGATCTGGATTCATATTCTGAGGAACACAGGGAGGTTAAAAAAAGAGTAACATCATAGTCACAACCCCAAAAAAGTTCTTGGAAGAACTTAAAAAGGAATCAAGAATCAAATAACAGAGGTCAAGGAAAAATTAGGAGAAAAAAGTATTCCAAGAAAATTATGAAAAGAAAGTTAACAAATTGGAAAAAGAGGTCCAAAATCTTAAGGAAGAAAATAACTCCTTGAAAACTAGAATTGAGCAAGAGGAACCAAATCACACTATAAGGCACCAATAAATAATAAAACTAGAAAAACAGAAGAGAATCTGAAACAACTCATTAGAAAAACAACTGATCTGAGGAACAGATTGAGGACAAACAATATAAGAATTGTTTACCTGAAAGTTATAATAAAAAAAAGTATCTGGACACAATATTACAAGAAATTATTAAGGAAGTTTGCCCTGAAGTTCTAGAACAAGAGGGTAACAGAAATAGAAAATAATCTACCATTCACCATGTGAAAGAGATCCCAGGAAGAAAACTTACAGGAATGTCATAGCAAAGTTTCAAAACTCTCAGGTTAAGGAGAAAATGTTGCAAGCAACAAGAAAAAAAATACTACAGAAATACAGTCAGGATTTCACAGGACTTAATAGTTTCTACTCTAAAAGAACATAAGTCTTAGAACATTATATTTCAAAGAGCAAAAATGATGGGGTTAGAATAACTTACCTACCAAAGTTGAGTATAATCCTGAATGAAAAAAAAAAAGGATATTTGACAAACCGAAAGACTTTCAAGTATTTGTAACAAAAAGACCAGAACTCAATTGAAAAGTTGATATAAAATATTCAGGAGAAATATAAAGAAAACATTAAAGACTAATGATAAGGCACTTTACTTATTATATACATGAAAATCATACCAGTATTCTTAAAACTGTAATCATTACTAAGGTAGTTTGAAAGAAAGGTCAGGGCTGAATTGTATATGATGGGATTATTCTAAAACACACAAAATTGGGTAGGAAAAGGTAAAAGGGAACAATTATATTATTCAAATGGGGCATGAAAGGAAGAATTAACACAGAGGAAGCAGGTGGGGTGGAAGACTGGTAATGTTGGAACCTTAGTCTCATCTGGGTTGAAGAGGAAACAACATGTACATCTGGAAGGGTGTAGAAGTCTGCTAAACATGTAGAAAGGTGAGAAAACTGGGGGACAGGGTAGGAGAGGACTGTTAGAGAGGTGTGTAGATTGGAGGATGGGGAAGGGGGGCTTTTGGAGGAGTGTATGAATTAAGATTGAAGGGGTGGGGGGAGGAGATGGGGGGACTCTTGGAGGGGTGGGTGAAGTGGGGGATGGGAAGGTGAGGTGAGAAAATAAGGTAACAGGGATAGAGTAAAAAGAGAGGCTGAGAAAGAAAACAGTGAGTAAAAATAAGATAGAAGGATATTCACAAATAGTAATTATAACTTTGAATGTGAAGCATGTTTATAGCAGCTCTCTTTGTGGTGGCCAAGAACTGAAAACTGCAGGGATCTGCATCAATTGAATAATGGCTGAACAGGTTGTGATGTATGGTTGTGATGGAGTACTACTGTGCTATAAGAAATGATGAGAGCTCAATGATCTTTGAAAGGCAATACCCAAGTGATTACTATGTACCCAAGGCAAACTAATGCAAGTCAACTCCTTTTTAGGGTGCCCACAGTTTAAATTCATGTATTGGTTTTAGAATCTGAACTACTCTAATTTCTTTCAGTTTGGCAGAGTGGAGAAACTGAAGTATACCTGTGAAATTGACATCTGTGGCCAAACCCCACAAATCATCAACCTCTTTATGAAACCCCTGGGAAGCAAAGAAAGCTACGAGTGCATATCAGAGATGAAACCTTTCATGTTAAAAAGGAAAAAAAGCTAGAACTTTTCTTTGTGAGCTGCTAAACCCCAACCACACATGTATTATGAGGGAGGCAGACTTTGAGATTTGCTCTATCAACTATCTTCAGTGCTCCTGAATCCTCAGTCACAATACTATCTTTCAATAAATTTCATTTGGATAAGCATGTTTTGTGCACAAACTCCTCCTCCTTAATATGGTTAATGATTTACCATTGAATTATTCATTTAAAAAGGTGTTTGCTGTCAAATGTAGGAATTTAAGTGGCTAGAGCTTCAATCAATCAATAAAAATTTATTAAGTACCGCCTAATCTGATAATCTTTTCACTTTAAGAAAAATATTATAACTCCAGAGAAACAATGCTGTCTGTTTTGACTGTGAGCCAAGATTGAACTGATGGTGAGTTCTGAAAGATTTTTCTTGATCTCAGCCACCAGCATCCTGGCAAATCAACCTTTAACCAAACCTCTAAGACAAGGCAGGACTTTGTACCGATAAATGACTTTAGCAGTGACACAAGTAAAAGCTACTCTGCCTCAAATTTTACTCTGCTGCTGCTGCTACCCTGGCACTATAGAAGCCTGTTGGTGAAAATACACTGTTGCATGTCCCACTTCCTTCAAGATTAAGCTCAAGTAATACCTGCTACTCCAGTTGTCATTACTCTCTCTCTCTCTCTTTCTCTCTCTCTCTCTCTCTCTCTAAATATTTTTGTATATGCTCTTCCCAATAAAATATAAGCTCCTTTAGATTAGAGATTGTTCCATTTTTGTCTTGATATTTCTAGCAGGAACCTGGCACATAGTGCTAAATAAATGCTTGTTGACTAATTGGAGATTAATTTACTCTGCATTTACTTATCTAAGTACATATTTTATCCTTCAGTGAAATATAAGCTCCCTGAGGGCGAAGACTATGTATTTGTTTGTTTGTTTTGATGTGTCTCCTGCTTGTTCAAGTCACATTAGCAACTGAATTTAACTGAAACCTAGACTTAAACTCTCCTTCCTGGGTCAATTTTCAGGAAAATTGTCCTGAATTGCACCATGACCCATTGATACTCTATGGAAGGAATGAAAATTATTTAATTTAATTGGGGCCCCAAGAACCTGCTGTGGTGTATTTCTTTAAAAACTCTGGACTCCTCATGTTTTTTAATCCCATAAACTGACTAGTCAATCCAGAAATGAACTATAGTACACCCACTGACATCAGGATTCAGCCTGGCTGATATCACTGGGTGTGACAAGAGACATATCAATTTGTGAGACTTGTAATGTCACTCTTTTATTAACAGTGTGGGCACATAAACACTTTCATGGTTATTTTTTTTTTTCAGGAGGAAAAAAAATTGAAGAATTTAGAGACAACCCATGAATATGCTCATGGAAAGGAAATAGAATTTTATCAGCTGCAGAAACAAAGCAATTCTTGAGAATTAGTCTAATTTATCTTATTTCCTTTTCTTTGGATTTCTTAATTATTAGCATTTGGATTAAGCTTCAGAAAAGTTGAATTTCTCTAAGAGTATATGCATTTAAACTCTCCAAACTGGGAAACTTTCCTAAAGTTAAGACAAGAGGCCTCTTATCTGACTCTTACAAGGGCAGTGTAAGACTATCTCGACTAAAGAGGTATGTTAAGTTGACCTCAACAAGAAGAATATGATAAAATCTCCATCCTATTTGTAGTATAACCATATATTAGTGCTTCCCTAAGGCAGACTATTGATGGCAGCTAAATAATGAGGTGCATAGAGTGGTGGGCCTGGAGTGAGGATGACCTGGGTTTAAATATGGCCTCAGACACTTACCAGCTGTGTGATTCTGGGCAAGTCACTTAATCTCTGTTTGCTTCAGCTTTTTCAACTGTAAAAGGAAGTAATAGTAGCACCTACCTCCCAAGATGATTGTGAGGATCAAATGAGATAATTTTATAAAGCAACAGTGCCTACACAAAGTAGGTGCTTAATAAATGCTTGATCCCTTCCCCTTGTCTGTATCTACCAGAATCTCATCCTCTTTCTGCTACCAAAATAGATAGATAAATAGATAGATAGATAGATATGCATATATATACATACATACATAAAATTTTATTTCATGGGAATTCTCAGCACTCTTTTTAAGGACCTAAATCTCTCCTGGCATTTTTTTTTAAGGCAATTGGGGTTGTGACTGGCACTTTTTTTTTTTAAAGCAAGCTTAAAACATTTTTCTCCTGCAAACCCTTTCTTGTTTGTTGAGGTGGGATGGGGAGAGAGATAGAGTAGACAATGTAGGTAAAGATCATGATTTTAGTCAGTACTGTGAGCCTAGGGTGGTAAAATACATTGTTAGAGTAGGAAGAGGTAAGGAGTATTCAGTAGAATATTTCTCCAAAATACTCTGATTCTTTGTTGCTGTTCCCATAGAGCATTATTCAGAGAATTTCAGACTAATGTAGTCAAAATAAACTTATTAGAATCCAACTTTAGTCATATCGTGATCTTCTCCAATAGAGCCTTCATTTTCTTATAGGTAAGGCCTCATGAAATGGTGGAACAAACACAAGACTGGGAATAAGGAAACCTGGGTTCCATTCCTGGCTTTGCTGTTTACAAGTTCATTATCTTCTCTAGTTCCCAGTTTTTTCATGTGTGAAATGGGGGAATTATACTACATTAAGGAGTCTACCAAGTCAAACATCCTATGATTCTATGAAGGAAGGAAAGAAACATATTTATTTAAAACCAATTATGTGCTAAGTGCTTTATAATTACCTTATTTGATCCTCTTAACAACCCTGGGAGATAGGTGTTATTATTATTTCCATTTTATAGTTGAGGAAACTGAGATAGGCAACAGTTAATGGGAATAAGGGAATAAGCATTTATATATTCCAGAGAAATATTATCTTATTTGGTTCTCAGAATAGCTCCATTTTGTTATCTCCATTTTACAGTGGAAGAAACTAAAGCAAACTGAGGTTAAGTGACTTGAAACTAAAGCAAACTAAGGTAAAGTGACTTGCCCAAGGTCACACAGCTAGTAAGGGGGGAGGAGGAAGAGACTGGATTTGAACGCATGTCTTCATGACTCCAGGGCCAGCACTCTATGCACCATGACATCTAGTTGCCTGTAAATCATTGTCCTTCTTTGACTATGTTTTCTCCATGATAAGTATTTCAGTTTTTATAGCTTCTCAAGTATTCATTTCCAGCCCTCTAACCACCTTTTAGTTCTTCCCTGAACTATTTTTGCAGTATAAGCTAATTTTAATAACAGTGCAAAATTGAACCTAATGTTCTAGTAAATGTCTTACAAACCTTGTGCAATCACGTCCTACTTGGCATTCTTGCATTCTCATTTGATGACTCCTAAGCATTTTGTTTAAAGCAAACCAAACAAAAAAAAAACCCAAAAAAACAAAACAAAAAAAAAACCTACATTGTAATTATCTGTGAATATTAGAAGACAGACATTTTAACTGAATCTTTTAGACCAAGGTCAGAGAATTAACACATTTGGCAGTGGGACACAAATTTGTAAGTAGTTTAAAATTATCTGTATGTTTCCATTTGCATATGTTTCCATTTCTTTTCTTCACTCTATTTTTAATTGACTAACAAGCTTTCAATAGTATGTAAAAAGAATTGCTCTATCACAGGGGTGGGGAACCTATGGCCTGTAGGTCACATGTGGCCCTTTAGGACCTCAAGTGTTGCCCTTTGAGTGAATCCTAACTTCACAGAACAATCCTTTTTTTAAGTTAGAGTCTACCTAGCATATGAACTTTTGTGAGGTAGAAACAAAAAAAGAAAAGAAAAAAAATACAATAGCTGAGAGACAGACAGAAACATGAATTAGTGATTTCTAAGAAATATTTTTGCATTAACTCAAAAGACTGTTCTGATTACCAGGCTGTTTGAGATGACTGACTCTGATATGCACTTTCATTTTGTATTTATTGGAAGCAGAAAAGTGGTCAACTTGAAAATCAGGTTAGTATTTCAAAGTAAGTCCCCAAACTAACAGAATGAAAGTAGTTATTTAGTTCCATTTTCAAGGGTAATATATTCCTTAAGCAATGTTATTTTTCCTCTTTTTCTATATGAATGGGGTTAGGGAGAGTAAAATATTTGCATATAGAAAGTTGTCATTGGATTTAAGTCAACAGAAGGAAGATAAAGTACCAGCTAAATCTTCATGTGGGAATAGTTAACTTTTTATTGGACATTTATAGAAAGACATTACCATTTTAAAACATAAAAATAAAGTTTTATGTTTTATGTGAATAGATGGTTCTGTTTATACTGATATACAGAATATAAATGACCAGATTGCAGAGGCAGAGAGAGATAAAGAGAAACTTAAACGATTCCTCATGGGAGGAATATTGGGAACTAGCCAAAAACAGAACTAGGTGACATAGCACATTTCTATTCTGCCACCCGGTCTAAAAGAAGTCAGCTTGCTTGTTGAGATACAGGCAGGGAAAGAGACAGAGACGGACTGCTGGGTGCTGCAGAGCCAAAGGGAAAGATCAAAACAAAAGGAACGGGAGGTTTGAAGGGAAAGAGAGTAAGCTCAGCTCTAGATAAGTTCCATTTCAGGTGATGATGGAGAATTCAATTGGTGGTATGTTGAAGGAGGTTGGAGAAGGTGGTAAGAGTTCAGAAGACAAATCAGGGTTGGAAAAATGGATACAAGTGAGTCATTTGCAGAGCAGTGGTAGTTGAAGCCATGGGTGTATATGATATTGCTAGGGGAGAAAGTGGATCAGAGACAAGTGTGTATTTCCATGGGAAAAAACTTCATAAAGGGTGTCAGGATGTGGATGTGGAACTATAAAAGGAGTTACAGTTAGGAGGAGGTCATTTTGTCCCTCACCATTTTGTGTCCTTCAAAATGTGATAAGGTTTGTAAGCCACCCATGATGTCTTCATTCCCAGCTCCACTGGATAGTCAGGACTCTCCAAACTTTTCTATTTCCTCAATAACAGCCTGGCCTTATGAGGGAAAGTGTTCATCTGTGGGATGTTTCACCAATATCTTGCACTTCCCAGGTGTGCTAGGGTAGTGACTGGTGGAGATGCAATTTTTTTTCTCTTACCTCTACTCCCAGATATACAGATTGGGATCTTTAAGCATTATAATTTCCTGTGGAGATAAACGAGGGAAAGAAAGAAGCAAGGAACAATTTTCCTCCTTCTCCCCCACCCTCATCCCCATGACTACTTTTTACACATTCATTGGATCTATTCCTTGGTTAGAGTTTATGAAATGTGGATCTGTAAATGTCCCAGAGTCCAAGGGCTCACCCCTCTACAGAAGGGTCTGTCTCTACAGAAAAAGTTGTAGCTCATTAGATAAGGGGCTTCAGAGAATATAATGTTCATAAAATTAATAATAATAAAGAACAAAGGTGCCATTAAATATGCCCGTAGCCTAAATTTAACTTAACTTTGATCTCTTCTAAGCCTATCTCCATACTCTAAACTTAAAGGATATCATAACTACAGGAAAGAGTTTAACGTTCATTTAGAATTTTTTTGTTCTATATTCCCTATATTGGGTATCTGGAATCTATGACATGAATGAACAGACTATTACCACATGCCTCGAATAGAAACCTACCACAACCAGGGAGACCTGGGCCTTCCTTCCTATGCTGGATTAGTATCAAATACCACTCTATTCTCTCTCCCCTGGACCAGAGAAACCCTGTAAGTTAAACCGCTTCCCAGGCTAAAGCCTGCTCTGCCATTCCCCAGGATTTGGTTCCACCCCTGCCTCTTCCTAAGTTCAAATCTGGCCTCAGATTCTTACTAGCTGTGTGACTCTGGGCAAGTCATTTAACCCTGGTTGTCTCAGTTTTGTTATCTGTTAAATGGACTAGAGAAGGAAATGGCAAACTACTCCAGTATCTTTGCCAAGAAAAACCTCAAATGGGGTTACAAAGAGTCAGACATGACTGAAAACAATTGAACAACAACTGCCTCTTCCTTAAAGGAGTAAGGCCTCTATTTGTCTTAACCTGGGAGCAAAATCCTTGTCAATCCATCCTACTTGTTTTATAACTCTGCTCCAAAAATTTAAAAAACAAAAATCTACCCAAAACCAACAAAAAGGTTGTCTACCTGTGACAAGAGCTGCCCTTCCTTTTCTCAGTAGTCCAATTAAACACTGTCATGATACACTGGCTTTTCTTCATAATTGCTAACAATAGATCTCATTCCTTCCATACAGCTCTCTTGGGTTTTCCAAATTAGAGCACAATCAGCTCCCATCTAAGCACATCAGACTTAACAACAAGAAATATTTGTAAAAAATGATTGAAAAACGTGACCACTTACCTCAGAGTCACCATAACCAGTCAGATCAGTCCAAGTCACCAGTGGAGTGAACTAAGGCTATGTGCTTTCTCCCATGGTGTTTAGCATGATGTTTTCAGCCAGGTTGTCAAATACTTTCAATGAAGATGAGCGAGGCATCAAGGTCAGCTACATCATAGATGGTAAATTATTCAACTTGAAAAGGCTATAGCCAAGACCAAAGGAGAAGAAGTGTTGGTGGATGATTTTTTATTTACAGAGGATTGTGCACTTAATGCAGCCTCTGAAGCTGAGATGAAACTAAGTATGGATCGATTCTCTGCTGTTCCGCTAATTTTAACCTAACACCACCAAGAAAACACAAATGTTCATCAACCAGCACCACACCATCCATACTTGGGACCATCAGTTACAGCAAATGGAGAAGTTTTGAATACTGTGAATAAGTTCACTTACCTTGGCAGTATACTTTCCAGGGATGCATACATTGATGATAAGGTTGACACAAGCATTGCCAAAGCTAGTTCAGTGTTTGGGAGGCTCCAAAGGAAAGTGTGGGAGAGGGGCAGTTAGGTGGCGCAGTAGATAGAGCACTGGCCCTGGATTCAGGAGGACCTGAGTTCAAATCCAGCCTCAGACACATAACACTTACTAGCTGTGTGACCCTGGGCAAGTCACCTAACCCCATTGCCTAGCCAAAAACAAAGAAAAAAAAGTGTGGGAGAGAAGAAGTATTAGACTGACTACCAAACTGAAGGTCTACAGAGCCATTGTGCTGACCTCATTATTGTTTGCCTTTGAAACCTGAACAGTATACCAGAGACATGCCAGGAAATTGAATCACTTCCATATAAATTGTCTTAGGAAGATTCTGAAGATCACCTGGCAGGATAAGATACCAGACACTGAGGTTCTTTCTCAAACTAAACTGCCAAGCATTCTAACTGTACTGCAGAGAGCACAGCTTCCATGGGCTGGCCAAACTGTTTGAATGCCAAACATATGCTTGCCTAAAAGACTTTTTTATGGAGAACTCATACAGGGCAAGCATCCACATGATGGTCAGAAGAAGCAATACAAGGACACTCTCAAGATCTCTCATAAGAACTTTGGAATTGATTTCATGGCATGGGAAACACTGGCACATGACTGCCCAACATGGCGTGCCTTCATCAGAGAAGATGCTGTGCTCTATGAGCAAAGCAGAATTGAAGTAACTTAAAAGAGCATTCTGAGATCCTATTGGTCTGATCAGTCATAGTCAAACACACTGTAGCTTGACTCTAACATAGTGATGTCGTTTTGGTCCTATTCAAGAATGAAGGATAACAACCAACAAAGGCAGAGTTCCACTACTTAGGGTTGCTGTCGACCAAGTGATAGTCTCAACCATAGGATGAGATGAACAACTCTGGTGTAGGCAATTACAAAATTTTCAACTGCTATTCTCTCTCCCCATGAGCAGGGGGGTGAATTGGCACAGAAAGTCTCAGCCAATCAACCAGAGCACAGCTTCATCAAGTTCCAAACAACTATCCCAAATTGTAAATTGGCTATACTTAAATTTGATTCTTTCAATATCCATTAGAATTTACTAGATGTTTACTGTTTTTCTTCCATTAAAAGTCAGAGTTGGGTGGCACAGTGGAGAAAGAGTATTGTAGTCAGAAAGACCTGACTCCTAACCTAGCCTAAGATTGTTGTGAAGATGAATGAGATAGTATTTGTACAGAGCGTTAAATCCTTAAAATATTATTTAAATGTTGGTTATGCTGATCAGTTTACATTTTGATTTGTATTTAAGTGTCTTTTTTTTTTTTAGTGACTTTAAATCTTGTTGACCTCTCTTAAAAAGATATCAGCTAAATATCGACTTGGGAGTTGTCTCAGACTCATTCATTCTTTGTTTATTGATATTGATAGGATCTAGAGATGGAAGCAGTAGTCTACTGGTAGAGCTTAATCTTCATCATAAACATTTTCTGTATCACTTTCTTATGTCTAGACAATCAACAAAATAATAAATCCAGCCTGGATTTGTAATGTTTGCGGATTTCTGAGGTGTAAAGCTTTCACTGGAGTGAATCACCAGGAGGGAAATTCATGCATACTTCTTAACAAGCTGAACAATAAGTCACAGGACCTGGGACTTGAGTTCAAATTCTGATTCTTCCTCTTATTATCTGTGTAACCTTGGAGTAGTCACTTAACCTCTCCTCCCCTCAGCATCTTCGTATATCACATGAAGGTGTTGGATCTGATGACTTCTAAAGACCTTCTAGCTTCAGTTCTATGAGATTGTGAACTACTAGAAGTGGCCATGTCTGCCAATTTAACATATTATTTTAAATTATTTTTATATTTTATCTAACATTTTAAATTATTTTAAATTAAAAATTATTTATTTAAATTATTGTAAATTAAAAATTTTAAATTAAAACATTTTTAATTTTTTTTATATTTTATTTAACATACAGTGATGCAATCAAATATAACCAACATTTTGGAGGAGAAATGGCCATAGTCCCTTTGAAAGAAAAAAAATACATCACTATAAAAAGATGCTAGCGTTAACATTTTTATTCATAGATAACTTTTACGTAAAGGAAATTCTTGCCATTGCTTTTAATTAAAATGTTTAATTACATTAAACTTGAAAAAAGTAAAAACATTCACTACTCTCTTATCTTATGAATAAGCAAATACTAATCAGTTATGTGTTCTGAACAATAAATTTAAAAAAGAAATTACTTGCACATTTCATATTCATGCAGCAACACTAATAAATTGTTACAAAATCAAATAAATTATGACTCATATAAGTCTATTTTAATGCACATACTTAAAATTTACAACACAAATATCTGCTGTTTATTCACCAATAGGATGCAATAAGACTTAGACCAAGTCTAAAAAGATTATTTCTTAGCATTCCATGATTGGCCTACTGCATGATGAATACAGTTACTGCAATTTTTAAATTGCCAATTCAAGCCACCATCCATGTGATTTGGATATTGGTATCACCAAATACCACACAGATCACACAGGAACTATTTTAATGATCATGTATAGACACAGATTTGATGTATTATGATCCATTAGGCTGGAAAACTATATAGTATACACATAGATGGGGCACTCTGACATTTATAGGACATCTTTTAGTTTCCATTTATTCAATTTAACAAACATCATTAAGCACCTGCTGTATGCTATGATTATATATATATATATAATATCAATATAATATATTGGGCTATATTACATATTATATATGTGTGTATACATACACCACACATATGCAGTTAGGTGCCTAGTAGATAGAGCAGTGGGCCTGGAATCAGGAAGAACTGAGTCCAAATCAGGCCTTAGACACTCACTGGCTGTGTGACCCTGGACTAGTCACTTAATTCTGTTTGCTTTAATTTCATCATCTGTAAAATGAGCTGGAGAAGGAGATGGTAAACCAGTCTATGACCTTTGCCAAGAAAACCCCAAATGGGGTCTCTAAGAGTCAGAAATGACTGAAATGAGTAAACAACAATATATGATATGTGTGTGTGTGTTGCATATATACATATAGGTATGTGTATATAAATATACAGGTATATATGTGCGTGCATATGTGTGTATACATGACTCATCAATACAAATCTAAAAGTTACCAAGAAGAGCACAAAGAAAATTAAATACAGAATATTATATATGTACATATATATCTACATACATACACACACACACACACACACATATATATATATATGTCTAGGAGGAGGGAATTAGCAACCACTAGAATATGCAAAGGTTTCCTATAAGTAGTGGTACTTGAACTGAGCTTTGAAGAAAGCTAGGAATTCTGTGATACAGAAATAAGGACTACACTCCGGGCATGTCGCACAGCCTGTACAAAGATGTGTGATAGAGATTGCTGTTTCAGTTGTTTTTTTTTTTTTTTTAGTCATGTCTGAGTCCTCATGATCGCATTTGGTATTTTTGGGGGCGGGGCAAAGATGCTAGAGTGGTTTGCTATATTCTTCTCCACCTCATTTTATAGATGAGGAAACTGAGGCAAACAGGGTTAAGTGACCAGGGTCACATAATTAGTAAGCATCTGAGGCCAGATTTGAACTCAAGGAAATGAGTCTTTCTGACTCCAGGCCCAGCACTCTATCCACTGCACCACCTAACTACCCAGGAGATAGAGATGGAATAGCATAAACGGTTAGACACAGGAAGTCCAGCTGGGCTAGAGTGTGTGAATGACAGTAATGTTCAATAAGCCTGGCAATTTTGACCAAAGACAGATTATAAAGGACTATAAAAAACAAAGAGAAGAGTTTATATTTTATCCTAGCGGTGAGAGGAAACCACTAGAGTGGTTTCTTGAGTAGGGTGGTATCTTTTGGTCAACGGCATTTTGAAGCATTTAGGTGGTAAAGTGGATAGTGATGGACTGAGTAAGGCAGACAGTATTTCAAATCTAATCTCAGATACTTACTAGTTTTATGACTCTAGGCGAGTCATTTAATCTCTCCATGTCTCAGTTTCCTCATTTGTAAAATGGTAGTAATAATAACACCTACCCTCCCAGGGTTATTCTGAGAATAAAATGATTTGTAAAATGCATTGCAAATCTTAAAGTGCTACATAGATGCTAACTATTATTATTAGTAAAGGATGGAGTTGAGTGGGGAGATAATGTGGCATAATAAAGAAATTATTGCAATAGGCTAATCAAGAGGCAATGAGGCTTGAACTATGGTGGTAACCTTTTGAGTGGAGAGAAAGTGAAAGAAAAGAGATACGTCATAGAAATGTAATCCATAAGACTTGGCAACTAATTGGATTAGAGGTGAGGGAGAGAAAAGAGTGGAGGGTGTCTGAAGTTGCAAATCTGGGTGAATGGAAATATGGCATATTGTGCATCCTTAATGTACAACTTTATATTTTAATAATTATTCAGGAACTGTTTTTAAAGGGAATGTTTAGTGGATCTAAAATAATTTAATATCCTGAGCTTAGCAACCTTATTTTCAATAAGATCGTTAGCCATGGCTCAGAAAGCAATGCTCTGAGCTTAACCAAACTGGTTTTAATTTGTGAGCCTTGTAATGGAAATTTCTTTTTAACTCATACCCCTACACAGGCTTTACCTTAACAATATCAAGATTTGGATTATTTTGCTTCCACCTTGGGTTTTCTCTAATAACATCCATATTTGACTCATATCTAGGTCTTTGTAGCAAGAGAAAAAACTCTTAGCTTCCACACAAGCACAAAGATTGATAACACTTAAACTACAGGATGGGCTTTGTTTGCTTTCCTTTACAGAACATGTGAAATACACACCCAACTCATGCCCAAAGTGATAGTCTATGAGAATATCCTTGAGATTAATATATCTGTTTTCTATAAGTTACATTACCAGGCGGGTGCACTGGACACAGAGTAAGCCTGTTTGCTGAAAGGAGCCAATCAGGAGCCTGCAGTGAGCCACAGTCTTGCTCACTCCCAGATGCCTCTGCTGGTGCTCTCTGGCTGACCTTGATGAGCTGTGCACCTCAAACCAGATTAAACCAATCTTGTGGTTAACTGTTCCTGCAAAATATCCTGCTTTTGTGTCCATTCTCTATACTGATCCCTCCCCAAACCTCCCCTTTGTGGTTTTCAAGCAGAAATTGCCTTTGCCTCTCCCAGGCTGTGGGCTTCATTACCTGGCTGTCCTAGCATGAGTGTTTAATTTTCCTTCTAATAAAATATTTTTTGCCTTTTATTGAACTTGGTCTCCTTTTTATGTGAGGGATAGGCTTCGCCTGGTTGACAAGTCAAAACAATTCTCCTTCACTCAGTGGTGCACTTCATATTTTCAGGAATCTACATTGTCCTCTAAAGTTATAGTAATACTCTAGAGTCAAGGCTCATGGCAAAGGAAAGGCACTCTGAATCACAAGAAAGTTGACACCTCTGTCTCTTATGACCCCCCTCCCCACCTCCCCTGGCCACCTTCTTATCCCAGGAAACTTTTTAGTTATTTGTAAAATTACAATTCTATCCTAGTTTAATGACTGCCAGCACAAGAAAGCACTAAGCAATTCTTTCCTTGAGAAAGCCCCACCTTCCCACAGATCTATAGGGTCCTCTAGACTTGTAGTACAATCCTAATTGGAGCCCTTCAAAAAGAAAAAAAAAAAAAGACTTCAAAATGGCATAGGGCTGGCCCCAGGAGTTAGCTGGAGCCAGCTTGTGTTATCTTAGGAAACCCAATTGTTAAATTTATAATGTGAGAACTTACACAGTGGAAATCAGCAAACGCTACAAAAATTTTTTTTGCCACCTAGACACAAGAAAGTGATGTAGAAAATGTTAATAATGCTGAATCAAACTTAAAAGTTTGTCCCACATTTTTGGAGCACAGATTGTTAAACATGTACTAGCCCACACCTGGAAGGCCCCCTCTCCTAGACCTGCACATTCTGTTTAATTCACGGTAGCACTAAAGGTCAAGTTTCAGGTGTCTGCGTCCATATTATGGCTCCATCCACCGCTGATCTTCAGCTCTGGCTCTAAGCTTCTGGTGAGATCCAAAAATTCCTCTTCTGTGTTCAGGAGGCTTGGTCCAAGAATTCTTCTGCCTATCTAGGAACCCCTCTGATGCCCTGACATTGCCATTCCGCTGTTTCCCACAGTGTTTCTCTAACATAGATTTAGTTTTCCTCATGGCTTGTGTACTCACTGTATCACTGCCACTGCCTCTGGGAACATTGCTGGCACCAGAGGGTCCTCTCCTCTCCTGGAGTCAAATGTGTTTTGGACACATAGGATTCCCTATAAAGCTGCAGCAGCTTTCTGCTAAAGCACCTGGAGCTCATATCTAATAAAGAACTGGCATTTCTCTTTCTACCTAAGCTCTTATTCCCTCAATCTATTTCTCTAGTAACTCTTCAATTTTATCAGTCTTCACAATCCCTTTTAGTGACCACCTCCAAAGGTACAGCTCCATTAATCAATCAGCCAAGTATCATGTAGTACCTATTGTGTTTCAGGCACTATACTAGAGAAAGACAGTCCCTGTCAACCTATAAGCTTCCTCCATGGGGTTAACTCAGTAATATCTAAAACAAGGGAAATTCACTTCTTATCAAAGTGTCTCCATCAATGACAGAAAACCTTCCAACAATGATGGCAATCAATATATTCACATAGATAAAGAAGCAACTTCCATACCAGGCTGAAAGGCCTCATTCTTTAATCTTCTCAACCTTGACTTTGCTCCTTGTAGGTGTACCCTCCATATTTTAATAAATTCTCTCACTCATTTCCAATTTAAACATTTTATTAATTCTCTGATGATATGAAGACCATAACTTAGTGGTCATCAACATCACTCATTTCTTCATTCTAAAATAAAATTCTAAAATTAAAAAGAAAGTTGTGGTGTTCTTGTAAATATATTAATGTAGTATTTGGAGGGCACTTATTTTTGAGAACTGCCAAAGCTAAAAAACAAAACAAAAAAAAGCCATTGCTTTTGCTCCTACAGGAGCTTGAAAATTTGTAAAATCATTCAGAACTTCCACTAAGATAATAACCCTTGGCTCATAGGCCATTTGCATAAAAATATCCTCAGTGGTGGAGACTGATGACTTAATTCTCTGGAGGTGGTGAGAGCTGAAAAGAAGAAATATCTTGGTCTTCTAGCTTCTAATTTCCAGAAAGAAGACACACAGTTCCACACTCTCTTCAGTTCCCCAAAGGGATAGAAAGACTCTCAGAAGAAAAGAATGTGTAGAGGAGCGAGCCTCTCAATCATAGTCTTAACACCAACTCATTATCCTAGAAATGTCAGAGAATTTCCCCTTGGGTGAGAACCCTGTCAACTGAGCTAAGCTATCTTGCTCCCAAAAGGATATCATTCTCTCAGTATATTTTCTGGCATATGTTTATTTTCATGTGTATACTTTCTCTGACTTCTGTTTGCTACCTTTTTGGATAAATGGATTTATTTACTATTTGCTATGTGTTCATTATGGAGCTGGCATCTGGCAGAAACGTAGTCAAGCCTCGGATAACTAGCTTAAGGCACTTCTTCCTCATTAAGGGATAGCAATGAGGAACACAGTCTGAACCTAAAAATTGTTTTCTCTAGGATAATAATATTTAAGGGAGCAGAGCAATCTAATTCTAGCCTAGTATCTCCTCTCTCTAAGGAGAAAAGAGGTGCTATCCTCTGGCCCCAACATCCTGCTTTCCCTCCTTACAGAAATAAGTTTCCCTTGGAGAAGAGTGATGGAAGGAAACTCAGAGATATTTATTTTTGCCTTTTTGTTGTTTAGTCATTTTCAGTAGTGTCTGCTCTGTTTGGGGGTTTCTTGGCAAAGATACTGGAGTGGTTTACCATTTTCTTCTCCAACTCATTTTACAGATGAGGAAACTGAGAAAAAAACAGAGTTATGTGACTTACCCACAGTCACACATTTAATAAGTCTGAGGTCAGATTTGAACTCACAAAGATGAGTCTCCCTGACTTGAGGCCCAGCACTTCATCCACTGTACCACCTAGCTGCCCTATCTTACCTGCCTGCCTGCCTACAAACCACATCTAGATGGACCCATGTGGACACACATAACCTACATGGGCAAAACATATAGCACAAAAAAAACACACATCTTATAGTATGGATACTATGGATCTCTTAAAGTACTCTTTTCATTCTCACGTCTGATTTAAAATACTCTGAAAAGCAGCATGAGTGTATGGGTGTGTGAAGAGCTTATTTGTAGAATACAAAATATATTACTTATTTAGCATTCACTAGAGCACCCGAAAGCTTTCCAGCTTCCCTTTCCCCACCACCCCCATGTGTTCCATCTGAAGATATGTCTGTAGCATAATAATCTATGTATGCATTTTCTAGAGCACAAGGTAAATTATTGTTTAGAATGTAAGTAGAATGTGTTTTCATGTAGTAACTGCCAGGACAGATACCAATTTCATTGCAGCTTGACTACCTTTCAAAATGTGTTTATATATATATATATATATATATATATATATATACACACACATACATATATGTGTGTGTGTATCTGTATGTGTATATGTATATGTATATGTGTATGTGTATGTGTATGCATATGTATATATTTGGTTTCTTTGTTGCTTCTTCTTTTCCAGGGCTTATAGAGGTGAAGTTTATGCCTATAAGCAAATTAGCTAATAAATATGTCATGCATAAGTATTTCCAGAGGATTGCTGATTCACAGATTTAGAGCTGGAAGGGACTTTAGAAGTAACCATCTAGTTCAACCTTTTCATTGTACAGATGAGGAAATTGTTTGATAACATCCTGGAGATTTAACTGATTACTGGCTTAAATCTAAAATATCTCCCCACTAAAAGACATACAGGTGGTAGAACAGGTACTGGTTGTTAAGCAAGATGAGATTACTGTGAAAATATACTCGTGAGTTTACCATCTTGGGTGCCTGTGT
>NW_020945558.1:0-1061 GCF_900497805.2 Vombatus ursinus
CCCGTGACCAGCCCATCTCCTCTTTTTGTCATAGAATTCTTTGATGCCATCCTTTACTCTTGCACTTCTTCAGAGTACCTCATTGGCCTATACGAAAAATCAGCTCCCTTAGACTAATTTTTAAGCAAGAGATTTGTCCTTTTCATTTGACCCATTCTCTCTCTGGTTGATTTGTAACAGCTTTTTAAAACTTTAAATGAAGTGATATTTTTCATGCTATTAACTTAACATTGGTATCTGGACCCTCTCTTCTTTTAAAGTTTGTAGTCTTGGAGCCACGTGGTCTTAGCTGCTATGGATCTCCTTTTTGAGCTCCAAATGTCCCCATGCTGATCCCTAACAGTACTTTTGTTCCACACTGAGCTTCTTTCTATTCAGAGCCAATTTCTCTGATATCCTTTCCCATCCAGTTCCAACTTCTGAGATTTCTGAATTTCCAGGTCATTGGTAGAGGTGAGGTGACAGACATACCCTAGGTATAATAAACAGTGAAACCCAATTTCCTAAGAATCAAAGCTGTCCAAATGTACTGTTTGGTCTCTCTTGGTTCCTAATCTAACAAAAAAAGGGGAAAGTGCTCATTGTTTAATAGAAAACCAACCTAACAGTGTTCTCTATTGATCTTTGAAAAAGTCTCCTCTGGAAAATAATGAACCTGAATTGCTGAAATTGTAAAAAGCAGAACATTTAGTAGTGTGATACACGGAAAGAGCAATCTTCAGCATCAATGTGTTTCTTAGTTTATTTATTTCTTTGATTTTCATTCTATTGAACAGCTTGCTACCTTTCAAGGAGTCACATTTTGGCTTTTTCCTTTTATAAAGACATGATTACTGGGCAGATAGATAAATAATAAATGCCATAAATTTTGTATAAACAAGAAGATGCAAAACTTTTTGTTTCTGACACACAATATCAGGTCTCCCCCGCCAATAACCTTGTGTTCCTTACATACTCTGTATGTGGTGAATGCTATGCCACAGCAGTGTCAGAGGAAGAAAATGGGGTAAAGTTTGAGTCTGGCACAAAATAAAGAAATTATAAATGAATTCTGCCTGTGT
>NW_020945559.1:0-1061 GCF_900497805.2 Vombatus ursinus
ACACAGGCAGAATTCATTTATAATTTCTTTATTTTGTGCCAGACTCAAACTTTACCCCATTTTCTTCCTCTGACACTGCTGTGGCATAGCATTCACCACATACAGAGTATGTAAGGAACACAAGGTTATTGGCGGGGGAGACCTGATATTGTGTGTCAGAAACAAAAAGTTTTGCATCTTCTTGTTTATACAAAATTTATGGCATTTATTATTTATCTATCTGCCCAGTAATCATGTCTTTATAAAAGGAAAAAGCCAAAATGTGACTCCTTGAAAGGTAGCAAGCTGTTCAATAGAATGAAAATCAAAGAAATAAATAAACTAAGAAACACATTGATGCTGAAGATTGCTCTTTCCGTGTATCACACTACTAAATGTTCTGCTTTTTACAATTTCAGCAATTCAGGTTCATTATTTTCCAGAGGAGACTTTTTCAAAGATCAATAGAGAACACTGTTAGGTTGGTTTTCTATTAAACAATGAGCACTTTCCCCTTTTTTTGTTAGATTAGGAACCAAGAGAGACCAAACAGTACATTTGGACAGCTTTGATTCTTAGGAAATTGGGTTTCACTGTTTATTATACCTAGGGTATGTCTGTCACCTCACCTCTACCAATGACCTGGAAATTCAGAAATCTCAGAAGTTGGAACTGGATGGGAAAGGATATCAGAGAAATTGGCTCTGAATAGAAAGAAGCTCAGTGTGGAACAAAAGTACTGTTAGGGATCAGCATGGGGACATTTGGAGCTCAAAAAGGAGATCCATAGCAGCTAAGACCACGTGGCTCCAAGACTACAAACTTTAAAAGAAGAGAGGGTCCAGATACCAATGTTAAGTTAATAGCATGAAAAATATCACTTCATTTAAAGTTTTAAAAAGCTGTTACAAATCAACCAGAGAGAGAATGGGTCAAATGAAAAGGACAAATCTCTTGCTTAAAAATTAGTCTAAGGGAGCTGATTTTTCGTATAGGCCAATGAGGTACTCTGAAGAAGTGCAAGAGTAAAGGATGGCATCAAAGAATTCTATGACAAAAAGAGGAGATGGGCTGGTCACGGG
>NW_020945560.1:0-1061 GCF_900497805.2 Vombatus ursinus
CCCGTGACCAGCCCATCTCCTCTTTTTGTCATAGAATTCTTTGATGCCATCCTTTACTCTTGCACTTCTTCAGAGTACCTCATTGGCCTATACGAAAAATCAGCTCCCTTAGACTAATTTTTAAGCAAGAGATTTGTCCTTTTCATTTGACCCATTCTCTCTCTGGTTGATTTGTAACAGCTTTTTAAAACTTTAAATGAAGTGATATTTTTCATGCTATTAACTTAACATTGGTATCTGGACCCTCTCTTCTTTTAAAGTTTGTAGTCTTGGAGCCACGTGGTCTTAGCTGCTATGGATCTCCTTTTTGAGCTCCAAATGTCCCCATGCTGATCCCTAACAGTACTTTTGTTCCACACTGAGCTTCTTTCTATTCAGAGCCAATTTCTCTGATATCCTTTCCCATCCAGTTCCAACTTCTGAGATTTCTGAATTTCCAGGTCATTGGTAGAGGTGAGGTGACAGACATACCCTAGGTATAATAAACAGTGAAACCCAATTTCCTAAGAATCAAAGCTGTCCAAATGTACTGTTTGGTCTCTCTTGGTTCCTAATCTAACAAAAAAAGGGGAAAGTGCTCATTGTTTAATAGAAAACCAACCTAACAGTGTTCTCTATTGATCTTTGAAAAAGTCTCCTCTGGAAAATAATGAACCTGAATTGCTGAAATTGTAAAAAGCAGAACATTTAGTAGTGTGATACACGGAAAGAGCAATCTTCAGCATCAATGTGTTTCTTAGTTTATTTATTTCTTTGATTTTCATTCTATTGAACAGCTTGCTACCTTTCAAGGAGTCACATTTTGGCTTTTTCCTTTTATAAAGACATGATTACTGGGCAGATAGATAAATAATAAATGCCATAAATTTTGTATAAACAAGAAGATGCAAAACTTTTTGTTTCTGACACACAATATCAGGTCTCCCCCGCCAATAACCTTGTGTTCCTTACATACTCTGTATGTGGTGAATGCTATGCCACAGCAGTGTCAGAGGAAGAAAATGGGGTAAAGTTTGAGTCTGGCACAAAATAAAGAAATTATAAATGAATTCTGCCTGTGT
>NW_020945561.1:0-1061 GCF_900497805.2 Vombatus ursinus
ACACAGGCAGAATTCATTTATAATTTCTTTATTTTGTGCCAGACTCAAACTTTACCCCATTTTCTTCCTCTGACACTGCTGTGGCATAGCATTCACCACATACAGAGTATGTAAGGAACACAAGGTTATTGGCGGGGGAGACCTGATATTGTGTGTCAGAAACAAAAAGTTTTGCATCTTCTTGTTTATACAAAATTTATGGCATTTATTATTTATCTATCTGCCCAGTAATCATGTCTTTATAAAAGGAAAAAGCCAAAATGTGACTCCTTGAAAGGTAGCAAGCTGTTCAATAGAATGAAAATCAAAGAAATAAATAAACTAAGAAACACATTGATGCTGAAGATTGCTCTTTCCGTGTATCACACTACTAAATGTTCTGCTTTTTACAATTTCAGCAATTCAGGTTCATTATTTTCCAGAGGAGACTTTTTCAAAGATCAATAGAGAACACTGTTAGGTTGGTTTTCTATTAAACAATGAGCACTTTCCCCTTTTTTTGTTAGATTAGGAACCAAGAGAGACCAAACAGTACATTTGGACAGCTTTGATTCTTAGGAAATTGGGTTTCACTGTTTATTATACCTAGGGTATGTCTGTCACCTCACCTCTACCAATGACCTGGAAATTCAGAAATCTCAGAAGTTGGAACTGGATGGGAAAGGATATCAGAGAAATTGGCTCTGAATAGAAAGAAGCTCAGTGTGGAACAAAAGTACTGTTAGGGATCAGCATGGGGACATTTGGAGCTCAAAAAGGAGATCCATAGCAGCTAAGACCACGTGGCTCCAAGACTACAAACTTTAAAAGAAGAGAGGGTCCAGATACCAATGTTAAGTTAATAGCATGAAAAATATCACTTCATTTAAAGTTTTAAAAAGCTGTTACAAATCAACCAGAGAGAGAATGGGTCAAATGAAAAGGACAAATCTCTTGCTTAAAAATTAGTCTAAGGGAGCTGATTTTTCGTATAGGCCAATGAGGTACTCTGAAGAAGTGCAAGAGTAAAGGATGGCATCAAAGAATTCTATGACAAAAAGAGGAGATGGGCTGGTCACGGG
>NW_020945562.1:0-1183 GCF_900497805.2 Vombatus ursinus
CTCTCTCTCTCTCTCTCTCTCTCTCTCTCTCTCTCTCTCTCTCTCTCCCCACACACACACACACACACATACATACACACACCTAGCAGTAATATTGCTGGATCAAAGGATAAACACAGTTGTATAGGCCTTTGGGCATAGTTCCAAATTGTATGTACTTCTTTTCTGAAAAAATTTTCCTCATTCTACCTATCCCTTACTCCTCTCTTACCCTTCTTTTTCTCTCCTTCATTTTTTGGGAGATCATTCCAACATAATTGACTCACTTCCATGCCCTCTATCTAGGTAAACTCCTCTTAAATGCCATAATAATGATGAAATTCTTCAGAATTACATGTATCATCTTCCAGTCAGTTCAAAACCTTGCAATTCCCTACACTGCTAAAATTGTGTACCTTTTCATTTCACTCAGCATTTAAACGTGTAGAGCTCTCTGTAGTGCTTAGTAAAATATCTAAAAGAAACATTGTATGCTTTCTTTGGGGAGCAGCTCAGGAGACAAAGAAAAGTTCTCTATCCTCTTCCACAAAACTAAATTAGATGGTAGGAAAGCCTAGTTTCAGCATAAATAGATAATAGCAGTAAAAAAAAAAAAGAAGAAAAAGAAAAAAAAAGAAACCCTAGTAAGGGACAAGCTGTGAGATGAGTCCTGGGTCTTATACATGGAAGGAAATAAAAAAGGATGCCTATTGCAGTTATAGCTGACCTGTTACTTAACAGGGAAATGAGAAAATGCAAATTGAAAGATTTAAATGGCAAATCTGTCCCTAACTGATAGATAAACCGAGCTTGTAGGGTTTAGACAAGTATGTTTAGATAACCACTATTGTTTTTACTGCAAGTACATAGAGGTTGGAACAGAAGGTTTTCACTAACTTTGACAATCCCAGTCTCCTCTTTTTCCATCAACTCTTGATTGCCTGCATTTCTTAATGCTGTCTTTATAAGAACCAATTAGTATGAAGCCCTCCATTCAAAATCTTTTCAATATGTTCTTAATCTGCCACAGAGTGAAATAGCCACTTTTCTTATAATAATGACTCATCTGGAGTCACTTATGTTTTCAGTTCCACAAAGGATAATGGCACCGAAATTCTTTAATTACAAAAAAAATTAAAATCCTTTCAACCCCCCCAAAAAAAAACAAACACAGAAAGCTAAGAAAATGCATTTAGGTGGAAAT
>NW_020945563.1:0-4113 GCF_900497805.2 Vombatus ursinus
TAGGTGGAGGACCAAAGTGCTCCACAAATACACTTCTGATCCCGTGAACAAATAAACAAGGTTTTTGGGTCATCGGTCAAACCTCAGTGGGTGAACTTTGGGTGGACATAGATAAAAATCACATAAGATTCACAGTCATGGATGGGTTGCAATCAGCAATAGTTAGAAGAAAATCACATTAGTGAGATCATATATTCACTTGAATATAGCAAGGTGCAACCTCCCTCCCCCATGCATATGTGGGGGTATACTCTCCTATTGATTACCACTCTGACAGTGAGGAAAGCATACTTAGACAAATAAAATGTGTTACCAAGGAACATGCATGGCCAGAAAACTCATGTGAAAAGCCACACACTAAGAACTCATGTGACTGGGGCACAGGTATAACCAGGGAAACTCACCCCTTCAATGTTGCGAACTGTTGATATCTTCTAGTGATAACATCACATAGCTCTCTGCTTTGGGCATTGTGTCTCTTCTTTTCTCTTGGAAAACTGTTTATTCTGAGCATTATTCCACATTATAACTGCTGGGCATCTCTACTGATCTTGTTGCTGCTTGATGGTTTTGCCAGTCTTGTGGACATGAAGATTGTCTCTGTTCAAGGCACTATATAATACAAGTATAACATCATATCATATCTGTGTAGCACGTCATACCATATTGTATATATGTCTTTCATGCCTCTTTTATGTAAAATAGTTTTTTCCTCATTCTGCCTCTCCCTTCCCCTTTCTTCCAGTGCATTCCTCTTTCTCACTCATTAATTTCAATTTTCAAAATCATTCCATCATAGTTAACTCACACCATTGCCCTCTGTCTATGCATATTCCTGCTAACTGCCCTAATAATGATAAAGTTCTTAGGAATTACATATATCATCTTCCCATAGGAATGTAAACAGTTCAACCTTATTGAATCCCTTATGATTCCTCTTTCCTGTTTACTTTTTCATGCCTCTCTTGAGTCTTGTATTTGAAAGTCAAATTTTCTATTCAGCTCTGGTCTTTTCATTAGGAATGCTTGAAATCCATTTTTTCTCCCTGAAGGATTATACTCAGTTTTGCTGGGTAGGTTATTTTTGGTTACAAACCTAGCTCCTTTGCTTTCCAGGATATCATATTCCGAGGCCTCCACTTTTTTTTTCAATGTGGAAGCTTCTAAATGTTGTGTGATCCTAACTGTGGCACCACAATATTTGAATGGTTTCTTTCTGGCTGCTTGCAATATTTGCTCCTTGACATGGGAACTCTGGGATTTAGCTATAATATTCCTGCAAGCTTTCATTTTGACATCTCTTTCAGGAGGTGATCATTCTTTCTATTTCTATTTTACCCTCTGGTTCTAGGATATTAGGGCAGTTTTCTTTGATAATTTCTTGGAATATGATATCTAAGCTCTTTTTTTTTATCATGGCTTTCAGATAGTTCAAAAATTCTTAAATTATCTCTCCTCAATCTATTTTCCAGGTCAGTTTTTTTTTCGAGACATTTCACATTTTCTTCTATTTTTTCCATTCTTTTAATTCTGTTTTATTGTATCTTGATGTCTCATGGAGTCATTAGTTTCCATTTGCCCAATTCTAATTTTTAAGGAATTATTTTCTTCAGTGCATTTTTGTACCTCTTTTTTTTTCATTTGGCCAATTCTATTTCTTTTTCTTTCTTAATGCATTTTAGTATTCTTTCCTTTTTAAATTTTCAGTTTTAAATTCTGTCCCGCCTTCCTACCCCCTCCCCCACCACTGAGAAGGCAAGCAAAATAATATCAATTATACATGTGAAATTATGCAGAACATATTTCCATATTGGCCATATTTCAAAAAAGGCAAGAAAAATAAAGTAAGAAAATTATACTTCATTTTGCACTCAGAGTTCATTAGTTCTCTCTCTGGAGGTGTATAACATTCTTTCATCATGAGTCCTTTGGAATTGTCTCAGATCATTGTACTGATACGAGAAGCCAAGTCTTTCACAGTTGATCATCATTAGAACATTTCTGGTATTGCACAAAATGATGTTGCAGCTCTTCTTGCTTGACTTTGTATCAGTTCGTATAGGTCTTTGTCATGTTTTTTTTTTTCTTTTCTAAACCTTCCCAATCATATGCCACAACTTGTCCCGCCATTCCCCACTTGATAATCCCTTTGACTTCCAATTCTTTGCAATCACAAAAAGAGGTGTCATATATATAGTGCGTGTGTGTGTATGTATATGTATGTATGTATGTGTGTATATTGTATACCTAGATCCTTTTCCTTTTTCTTTGTTCTCTTTGGGGTATAGACCTAGTGGAGGTATTGCTGTGTCAAAAAGTATGCACAGTTTTACATCTCTTTGGGCAAAGGTCCAAACTGTTCTCCAAAATGGTTGGACCAATTCAGTACTCTACCAACAATTCATTAGTGTGCCTATTTTCCCCTCTTCCCCTCCAGTATTTATCATTTCTGATAGAGGTGAAAAGGTACTTCAGAATTGTTTTAATTTGCATTTCTTTAATCAATAGTGATTTAGAGTATTTTTATACTATTATAGATAGCTTTGATTTCTAATTTTGAAAACTACCCATTTATATCTTTTAATCATTTATGAATTGGGGGAAGAGGTGCCTATTGTGGTTACAATGGACTTGTGCTATTTAAGAGGGAAATGCGGAAATCCAAATTTAATAGCTTTTATTTTTATAAATTTAACTTAGTTCTATACTCAGTATATATTTAAGAAATGAGATCTTTGTCAGAGAAACTTGCTGTAAAATTTTTTTATGTTACCTTATTGCCTATGGCACCTTTTAGCAAAATATAGTATCCTTTATTATTCTTTCTTAATTAAGTCTATTTTTGGTTTTCCTTTGTCTGAGATCATGATTGTTACCCCTGCCTATGCTAGTAAGTGTCAAGTGTTTGGTTTGAGGCCGTTTTTGAACTCATGTCCTCCTGACTTCAGGGCAGGTGCTCTATCCACTGTACCACCTATCTGCCCCTTGTCAACAACATATTGTTGGATTCCAGTTTCTATTCTATTCTGCTGTCTGCTTCCATTTTATGCGTGAGCTCACCCCATTCACACTCTCAGTTAAAAGTACTGTATATTTCCCTTTAGCCCATTTTCTTCTGATTCTTCCTCTCTCTTTTTATCCTGAACCTCTTCAAAAGTCTCCTTTTACTTCTCACTACTACCTTGCTTAATCCACCTTCCCTTTTATCACCCTACCTCATCTTTTATGCCTGCCTCCTCCTTTTTCCCTATTAGGTAAGTTACAGTTTTATATCCAATGGAGTGTGATGTTATTTCCTCTTTGAGCCAATTTCTGATGAGAGTGAAGTTTAAGCATTGTCCATCACCACCGCCTCATTTTCCCCTCATAAAAGCTCTTCTTCACATACCTCTTTTTTTTTTTAATTTTCACCCTAATTACATGTAAATTTTTTTAACATTTGATTTTTTTTTAAGTTTTGAGTTTCAAATTCCATTTTTCCCTCTCTTCTCTCCTTCCTCTCCAGATGGTAAGCAATCTGATATAGATTATATATGTGCAGTCAGGTAAAACATTTCCATGTTAATCATTTTGTGCAAAAAAAAAAGACAGAGAGAGAAATAGAGAGAGAAAGAGAGAGAGAAAGAGAAAGGAAGGAAGCATGCTTCAGTCTGTATTCAGACAGCATCAGTTCTTTCTCTGGAGAGCATTTTTCATTATGAGTCTTTTGGGACTGTCTTAGACCATCTTATTACTAAGAATAATTCAGTCATTCACAGTTCTTCATCATACGATATTTTTGTTACCATGTACAGTGTTCTCCTGATTCTGTTTACTTCACTTTGCATCAGTTCATGTAAGTCAAGGTTTTTCTGAAATCATCCTGCTTGTCATTTCTCAGAGCACAAAAATATTCCTTCACAATCATATACCACAACTTGTTCAGCCATTCCCTAATCAATGGGCATTCCCTCAATTTCTCATTCTTAGTCACCAGAAAAGAGATGCTGTTAATTTTTGTTTTGGTACAAATAGCTCTCTCTCTCTCTCTCTCTCACACACACACACACACACACACACACACACTCTCTCTCTCTCTCTCTCTCTCTCTCTCTCTCTCTCTCTCTCTCTCTC
>NW_020945564.1:0-1183 GCF_900497805.2 Vombatus ursinus
CTCTCTCTCTCTCTCTCTCTCTCTCTCTCTCTCTCTCTCTCTCTCTCCCCACACACACACACACACACATACATACACACACCTAGCAGTAATATTGCTGGATCAAAGGATAAACACAGTTGTATAGGCCTTTGGGCATAGTTCCAAATTGTATGTACTTCTTTTCTGAAAAAATTTTCCTCATTCTACCTATCCCTTACTCCTCTCTTACCCTTCTTTTTCTCTCCTTCATTTTTTGGGAGATCATTCCAACATAATTGACTCACTTCCATGCCCTCTATCTAGGTAAACTCCTCTTAAATGCCATAATAATGATGAAATTCTTCAGAATTACATGTATCATCTTCCAGTCAGTTCAAAACCTTGCAATTCCCTACACTGCTAAAATTGTGTACCTTTTCATTTCACTCAGCATTTAAACGTGTAGAGCTCTCTGTAGTGCTTAGTAAAATATCTAAAAGAAACATTGTATGCTTTCTTTGGGGAGCAGCTCAGGAGACAAAGAAAAGTTCTCTATCCTCTTCCACAAAACTAAATTAGATGGTAGGAAAGCCTAGTTTCAGCATAAATAGATAATAGCAGTAAAAAAAAAAAAAGAAGAAAAAGAAAAAAAAAGAAACCCTAGTAAGGGACAAGCTGTGAGATGAGTCCTGGGTCTTATACATGGAAGGAAATAAAAAAGGATGCCTATTGCAGTTATAGCTGACCTGTTACTTAACAGGGAAATGAGAAAATGCAAATTGAAAGATTTAAATGGCAAATCTGTCCCTAACTGATAGATAAACCGAGCTTGTAGGGTTTAGACAAGTATGTTTAGATAACCACTATTGTTTTTACTGCAAGTACATAGAGGTTGGAACAGAAGGTTTTCACTAACTTTGACAATCCCAGTCTCCTCTTTTTCCATCAACTCTTGATTGCCTGCATTTCTTAATGCTGTCTTTATAAGAACCAATTAGTATGAAGCCCTCCATTCAAAATCTTTTCAATATGTTCTTAATCTGCCACAGAGTGAAATAGCCACTTTTCTTATAATAATGACTCATCTGGAGTCACTTATGTTTTCAGTTCCACAAAGGATAATGGCACCGAAATTCTTTAATTACAAAAAAAATTAAAATCCTTTCAACCCCCCCAAAAAAAACAAACACAGAAAGCTAAGAAAATGCATTTAGGTGGAAAT
>NW_020945565.1:0-4112 GCF_900497805.2 Vombatus ursinus
TAGGTGGAGGACCAAAGTGCTCCACAAATACACTTCTGATCCCGTGAACAAATAAACAAGGTTTTTGGGTCATCGGTCAAACCTCAGTGGGTGAACTTTGGGTGGACATAGATAAAAATCACATAAGATTCACAGTCATGGATGGGTTGCAATCAGCAATAGTTAGAAGAAAATCACATTAGTGAGATCATATATTCACTTGAATATAGCAAGGTGCAACCTCCCTCCCCCATGCATATGTGGGGGTATACTCTCCTATTGATTACCACTCTGACAGTGAGGAAAGCATACTTAGACAAATAAAATGTGTTACCAAGGAACATGCATGGCCAGAAAACTCATGTGAAAAGCCACACACTAAGAACTCATGTGACTGGGGCACAGGTATAACCAGGGAAACTCACCCCTTCAATGTTGCGAACTGTTGATATCTTCTAGTGATAACATCACATAGCTCTCTGCTTTGGGCATTGTGTCTCTTCTTTTCTCTTGGAAAACTGTTTATTCTGAGCATTATTCCACATTATAACTGCTGGGCATCTCTACTGATCTTGTTGCTGCTTGATGGTTTTGCCAGTCTTGTGGACATGAAGATTGTCTCTGTTCAAGGCACTATATAATACAAGTATAACATCATATCATATCTGTGTAGCACGTCATACCATATTGTATATATGTCTTTCATGCCTCTTTTATGTAAAATAGTTTTTTCCTCATTCTGCCTCTCCCTTCCCCTTTCTTCCAGTGCATTCCTCTTTCTCACTCATTAATTTCAATTTTCAAAATCATTCCATCATAGTTAACTCACACCATTGCCCTCTGTCTATGCATATTCCTGCTAACTGCCCTAATAATGATAAAGTTCTTAGGAATTACATATATCATCTTCCCATAGGAATGTAAACAGTTCAACCTTATTGAATCCCTTATGATTCCTCTTTCCTGTTTACTTTTTCATGCCTCTCTTGAGTCTTGTATTTGAAAGTCAAATTTTCTATTCAGCTCTGGTCTTTTCATTAGGAATGCTTGAAATCCATTTTTTCTCCCTGAAGGATTATACTCAGTTTTGCTGGGTAGGTTATTTTTGGTTACAAACCTAGCTCCTTTGCTTTCCAGGATATCATATTCCGAGGCCTCCACTTTTTTTTTCAATGTGGAAGCTTCTAAATGTTGTGTGATCCTAACTGTGGCACCACAATATTTGAATGGTTTCTTTCTGGCTGCTTGCAATATTTGCTCCTTGACATGGGAACTCTGGGATTTAGCTATAATATTCCTGCAAGCTTTCATTTTGACATCTCTTTCAGGAGGTGATCATTCTTTCTATTTCTATTTTACCCTCTGGTTCTAGGATATTAGGGCAGTTTTCTTTGATAATTTCTTGGAATATGATATCTAAGCTCTTTTTTTTTATCATGGCTTTCAGATAGTTCAAAAATTCTTAAATTATCTCTCCTCAATCTATTTTCCAGGTCAGTTTTTTTTTCGAGACATTTCACATTTTCTTCTATTTTTTCCATTCTTTTAATTCTGTTTTATTGTATCTTGATGTCTCATGGAGTCATTAGTTTCCATTTGCCCAATTCTAATTTTTAAGGAATTATTTTCTTCAGTGCATTTTTGTACCTCTTTTTTTTTCATTTGGCCAATTCTATTTCTTTTTCTTTCTTAATGCATTTTAGTATTCTTTCCTTTTTAAATTTTCAGTTTTAAATTCTGTCCCGCCTTCCTACCCCCTCCCCCACCACTGAGAAGGCAAGCAAAATAATATCAATTATACATGTGAAATTATGCAGAACATATTTCCATATTGGCCATATTTCAAAAAAGGCAAGAAAAATAAAGTAAGAAAATTATACTTCATTTTGCACTCAGAGTTCATTAGTTCTCTCTCTGGAGGTGTATAACATTCTTTCATCATGAGTCCTTTGGAATTGTCTCAGATCATTGTACTGATACGAGAAGCCAAGTCTTTCACAGTTGATCATCATTAGAACATTTCTGGTATTGCACAAAATGATGTTGCAGCTCTTCTTGCTTGACTTTGTATCAGTTCGTATAGGTCTTTGTCATGTTTTTTTTTTCTTTTCTAAACCTTCCCAATCATATGCCACAACTTGTCCCGCCATTCCCCACTTGATAATCCCTTTGACTTCCAATTCTTTGCAATCACAAAAAGAGGTGTCATATATATAGTGCGTGTGTGTGTATGTATATGTATGTATGTATGTGTGTATATTGTATACCTAGATCCTTTTCCTTTTTCTTTGTTCTCTTTGGGGTATAGACCTAGTGGAGGTATTGCTGTGTCAAAAAGTATGCACAGTTTTACATCTCTTTGGGCAAAGGTCCAAACTGTTCTCCAAAATGGTTGGACCAATTCAGTACTCTACCAACAATTCATTAGTGTGCCTATTTTCCCCTCTTCCCCTCCAGTATTTATCATTTCTGATAGAGGTGAAAAGGTACTTCAGAATTGTTTTAATTTGCATTTCTTTAATCAATAGTGATTTAGAGTATTTTTATACTATTATAGATAGCTTTGATTTCTAATTTTGAAAACTACCCATTTATATCTTTTAATCATTTATGAATTGGGGGAAGAGGTGCCTATTGTGGTTACAATGGACTTGTGCTATTTAAGAGGGAAATGCGGAAATCCAAATTTAATAGCTTTTATTTTTATAAATTTAACTTAGTTCTATACTCAGTATATATTTAAGAAATGAGATCTTTGTCAGAGAAACTTGCTGTAAAATTTTTTTATGTTACCTTATTGCCTATGGCACCTTTTAGCAAAATATAGTATCCTTTATTATTCTTTCTTAATTAAGTCTATTTTTGGTTTTCCTTTGTCTGAGATCATGATTGTTACCCCTGCCTATGCTAGTAAGTGTCAAGTGTTTGGTTTGAGGCCGTTTTTGAACTCATGTCCTCCTGACTTCAGGGCAGGTGCTCTATCCACTGTACCACCTATCTGCCCCTTGTCAACAACATATTGTTGGATTCCAGTTTCTATTCTATTCTGCTGTCTGCTTCCATTTTATGCGTGAGCTCACCCCATTCACACTCTCAGTTAAAAGTACTGTATATTTTCCTTTAGCCCATTTTCTTCTGATTCTTCCTCTCTCTTTTTATCCTGAACCTCTTCAAAAGTCTCCTTTTACTTCTCACTACTACCTTGCTTAATCCACCTTCCCTTTTATCACCCTACCTCATCTTTTATGCCTGCCTCCTCCTTTTTCCCTATTAGGTAAGTTACAGTTTTATATCCAATGGAGTGTGATGTTATTTCCTCTTTGAGCCAATTTCTGATGAGAGTGAAGTTTAAGCATTGTCCATCACCACCGCCTCATTTTCCCCTCATAAAAGCTCTTCTTCACATACCTCTTTTTTTTTTTAATTTTCACCCTAATTACATGTAAATTTTTTTAACATTTGATTTTTTTTTAAGTTTTGAGTTTCAAATTCCATTTTTCCCTCTCTTCTCTCCTTCCTCTCCAGATGGTAAGCAATCTGATATAGATTATATATGTGCAGTCAGGTAAAACATTTCCATGTTAATCATTTTGTGCAAAAAAAAAAGACAGAGAGAGAAATAGAGAGAGAAAGAGAGAGAGAAAGAGAAAGGAAGGAAGCATGCTTCAGTCTGTATTCAGACAGCATCAGTTCTTTCTCTGGAGAGCATTTTTCATTATGAGTCTTTTGGGACTGTCTTAGACCATCTTATTACTAAGAATAATTCAGTCATTCACAGTTCTTCATCATACGATATTTTTGTTACCATGTACAGTGTTCTCCTGATTCTGTTTACTTCACTTTGCATCAGTTCATGTAAGTCAAGGTTTTTCTGAAATCATCCTGCTTGTCATTTCTCAGAGCACAAAAATATTCCTTCACAATCATATACCACAACTTGTTCAGCCATTCCCTAATCAATGGGCATTCCCTCAATTTCTCATTCTTAGTCACCAGAAAAGAGATGCTGTTAATTTTTGTTTTGGTACAAATAGCTCTCTCTCTCTCTCTCTCTCACACACACACACACACACACACACACACACTCTCTCTCTCTCTCTCTCTCTCTCTCTCTCTCTCTCTCTCTCTCTCTC
>NW_020945566.1:0-4852 GCF_900497805.2 Vombatus ursinus
TATACTAAGAATTTAGTATCAGTTATAAAACCTCCATGACACTTTTTTCCCCACTAATACATTAAAGATACTCTACTATAACCTTCTGATTCCTTAGGGAATTTCTCAAAGTTTCTCAAAGGCCGTTCCGGCTGAGCACACATTTTGCTGGGTCTTTGCTGTTGTTGAGTCACGTCCAACCCTTCATCGCCACATTTGGGGTTTTCTTGGCAAAGATACTGGAGTGGTTTGCCATTTTCTTCTCCAGCTCATTTTATAGATGAGAAAACTAAGGCAAACAGTTAAGTGACTTGCCTAGGGTCACATAGCTAGTAAATGTCTGAGGCCAGATTTGAACACATGAAGATAAGTCTTTCTGATTCCAAGCCCAATGCTCTGTCCATTGTGACACCTAGCTGCTATTTGTTGGGTCCTACCAAGCATTAAATGGATGCCTGGTGATGGACTCAGTAACCAGAATACCCAACTATGGAAAGACTCAATCTCTAGGAGATCAAGTACAAAGTAATAATTTTTTTCTTTGGGTATTAGAAACTCAAGAAATCATTCACTAAGGAGTACATGAAGGGGAAATGTGAAATCTCAGATCACCTCAGATCTCAGATCACCTCTGAACTCAGATCAATCATAGAACACCTATGCAATTTTGTAATTTAGGAGTAAACCTTTTGTTACCTTTCAGTTAGGGGAAAAAAACATTCACTTAGGCCTCTACTTGTCAGTCAAACTGCACTTTTTTTCCTTCAAAAATATTCAAAACCCTTTCACCAAACATTTATTAGGTACCTACTATATATAAAGTGGGGGCTGCTAGGTAGTACAGTGGATAGAACACCAGGCCAGGAGTCAGGAAGACTCATTTTCCTGACATTAAATATGACTTCAGACACTAGCTGTGTGATCTTGGGCAAGTCACTTAACCCTGTTTGCCTCAGTTTCCTCATCTGTAAAATGAACTGGAGAAGGAAATGGCAAAACACTCCAGTATCTCTGCCAGGAAAACCCCAAATGGGGTCGTAAAGAGTCAGACATGACTGAATAATACATACAATGTATTCTTTCAGCGTCTGAAACAAAATACTTCAAGAATTTTCTTCTGAACACTATTATTTCACTTCCTGTAAAAGATGGAACATTATCATGCAGTAGCTTTAGTATTATAAATTAACATGAGAAACTGACAATTTTTCAGTTCCTGCAAATTATAAAACTATAGCTTAACTGAAAAAAATCAAAACTAATTTGGTGTTAGCAGCATAGGAGAAAATACAAGAAAGTTATTGAAATTATTTGTCAATATTTAGTCACAATCTGGGTAAGTTTTAGTTTTTTGGTTTTGTTTGAATTTCTTTTTCTTCCCTTCAAAATTTTCCCATAATGCTTCCTTTTGCTATTTAATAACATATCAAGACAAATACTGTCTTAATTTGTGATATAGTTAAAGAACTCATAGATTATTGAGATCTTTAACATGGGAGATTATTTCAAATGGATGCCATTTGGAACTAGCGAAAATAAATTAAATTTATATAACAAAAGATCTGGGAATATTGGGATAGTGGAGAGAGTTTTTTTTTTATTCACTCAATGATGTTTTAAACATCTTTTCCTCCCCCAGTAATAATGACTTTGTAATATCCCACTCCTCTCTGCCCCTCTCCCCAATGTTTCTTGTTGTGTTTGAATAAAATAACACTACAGGTATCTGATTTACAATTTTAATCCAAAAACTTTCTGAAATTAACACTGGATCCTCTCTGTTGCAGCTCTTCTCTTTCCCTGGCACTGTCCCCCTCTTTCTTCCTTTCCTTTCCTTTCCCCTTTCCATTTCTCTCGCCAAAGTTTGAATCTATTTTGCTTATGACTATTCCTTTGTCAATCAATGAATCAAACAATAAATATTTATAAAGGGCCTACTACGTGTCAGGCACTGTGCTAAGTGCTGGAGATACAAAAAAGGGCAAAAGACAGCCCCTGCCCTCAAGGAGCTTACAATTTAATGAGGGAGACAACATGCAAACAAATATATACAAAAAGATAATATATAGGATAATAGGAAATGATTAACTGAGGGTAGGCACTAGAATTAAGAGGGGTTGGGAAAGGCTTTCTGGAAAAGATAGGGTTTTAATTGGGATTTAAAGGAAGCCAGGGAGGTCAGTAGCTGGAGTAGAGGAGGAAGAATAGTCCAGGTATAAGAAAAAATCCAGAGGAAAAAAGTCCCCTTTTAATTCTATTGACCCTCCCTCATCTGTTTCCCCTCTTCTTTCCTTTTGAGTTTACCAAAATGTGTATGTGTGTGTGTGTGTGTAATTGTGTTCAATTTTCCTTGATCTAGTTCATATGAAAGTGAGGTTCATTAGATGTCTATTTTCCCTACTTCTCCTTTCTTTGTGACGATATGGTCTTTATTTCCTGTACTTCTCTTATGCAATAGTTATTTTTTTCTGCTTTTTCCACCTCCCATTTTTGTCTTCTCCTAAGAAAGACCAAAGCCACCTCCATCCTCTGTCATTTTTACCTTTCTCTGTGACCCTTAAAAATGTTAGGGTTCTGAGAAGACATTTGATTCTTACCCCCTATTAACATGTTGACAATTCATCCCCACATATTAAACAGAATGACCAGTTAATAAAAGAAAAAAATTAAATATGAGGATGGCTGTTTAGGAGAGGGAGCTGTACATGGGAAAGGAAATTTGGGTAATGTAAAAACAGAACATATCAATAAAATTTTATTATAAAAATAGCATTGGAAATTTATAGGCATTTTAGAAGCTGTCCAAGATTTCCTATTCTGTATGGTTAGTCAGTTAACTAACAAAAATGTATTGATTGCCTATAATTTGCAAATCACTATACTAACGGGGGTAGGGGTAGGTGGCTACAGAAGATAGGGAATCTGACCTTGAGGAATTTAGGTTGGCAGTACAAAACATTCATAAATGAAAAAAAGTGAACAAAGTTACAGAGAAACATGTAAACATATACAAGTAGTAAAGTACAGATGAAATTAGTAAGTGCTAAGAAGATGCTGAACAAAATGGTGACTGAGTCGTCAAGGAGGTATTTGAAGAAAGGGCTTCTTTGGAGAGGTCAGCTTGTGGCCAAGTATAGACAAATTAAGTGGTATTAGAGGAGGGCATTGGAGGATAAAAACTGGTACAAAGCATTTGTGTTCTGGTAGAGAACAGTAGCTTGTGCTTGAATGAGCGGTGGTTTCTTCACTTTGAGTAACTCCCATTGTGGGAACTCTCTTCCTCTATGCCTTATTAAGCCCTAAAGAGTTGCCTGAGACAGATAAAGGTTAAGTGGCTTAACCAGGGTCACAGAGCCAGTAAGATCAGAATCAGGATTTGAACTCAGGCCTTCGTGAGTTCAAGCCCAGAACTCTACCCACAATTCCACAAAATGAGGGGGAAGTGTAAAAGATGGTAATAATAAGGTAATTACTTCACCTCTGGTATAGAGGGTAGCACACTGGACTTGGAGTTGTGAAAGACTTGGTCTAGAATACTACCTCTGACATTTACCAGCTGTCCAATGCAGAGAAAATCATCTAATCTCTGTCAGTTTCAGTTTCCTCACCTGTAAATTGAGGTTAATGACCATACTTCTCTCACAGAGTTGTGAAGATCAAATGACTTAATGTATATAAAGTGCTTTGCAAACATTAAAGCACTAGATAAAAACCATCTCTTATTGTAAAGCCAACTGCCTCAGGTACCAAGTTGGCAGATGACAGTTCATTTATTTATTAAGTTGTAGAATTTGACATTTGAAGATCCTCTTTTTACTAAAATTCAAATAAAACCTAGACCTACTAGACCTACCAATAAATTCCTGGTTTTGCATATATATACATACACACACACACACACACACACACACACACATATATATACATACATACATATATACACATGTAATAGATTATATATGCATATATAATAGACTTATATATGCATATGTATATAATAGATTACAATCTTCAAAAAAGGTACAGAAAGCCTTTTTCTTTAGTCATAGACTATTCATCATTGTTGACCTCCTATATATCTTCTTTTTTACTGTGTGGGGCCAGGGTGGGATTACTATCAGTTACAAAGAGGAACACAGTCATTAAAAATAAGCACCCTAGATGAAATGTACAACTACTGTGTACCCTTGAAAATCTGTGAAAGATAGCATCATTCTGTAGATGTACGTATTTATGAAATAGCTCATAAAATAAATATTGGCAAGTTAACAAGGAGTGTGGGTGGTAAATCTCTTTTAGGGGCAAGCTGTGAGGGGTACTATGTGGTTGTGATACATGGAGGATCTTTTACCTAACATTAAAAATGTTTCATGGATTTAAGGAAAAAAAATTTTTTAAATGTCTACATTTTGTTGGACCTGAGGATTTGGAACACAGAAATTTTAAAAGTAGTCAGTAAATGGTTTCATCTATTTATAATCTGTAATGCATAACATTTAAATAGATGCTAAAATTTTATTAGTATTTGATATAAGAAAAAAACAAACTAGCTGAGTGCAGAACAGTGCTCAGGATTAAAAATGTTATAAACTTGTGCTTAAATTGGCTTTATACAATTAAGTAGTATTTCTACTACAGACCTATTTTTTGGTTTTTGTTATTGTGAAAAGATGACTGTGCGTGAGTATGTATGTCTGTGTAATATTAGACATCTTGGGGGAGGAGTTGGAGAGGAAAGATGAGAAAATAATTTGGGTTATTTTACTGGCATTCACAAACCTCTCAGAATTCTTTTGGTTTTTAAATTTATGATGTAGGCCAAGATATTTCCTCAAATGTATGATAGAGAATAAACCATTTATTTTAAATGACC
>NW_020945567.1:0-4850 GCF_900497805.2 Vombatus ursinus
TATACTAAGAATTTAGTATCAGTTATAAAACCTCCATGACACTTTTTCCCCCACTAATACATTAAAGATACTCTACTATAACCTTCTGATTCCTTAGGGAATTTCTCAAAGTTTCTCAAAGGCCGTTCCGGCTGAGCACACATTTTGCTGGGTCTTTGCTGTTGTTGAGTCATGTCCAACTCTTCATCACCACATTTGGGGTTTTCTTGGCAAAGATACTGGAGTGGTTTGCCATTTTCTTCTCCAGCTCATTTTATAGATGAGGAAACTAAAACAAACAGTTAAGTGACTTGCCTAGGGTCACGTAGCTAGTAAATGTCTGAGGCCAGATTTGAACACATGAAGATAAGTTTTTCTGGTTCCAAGCCCAATGCTCTGTCCACTGTGACACCAAGCTGCTATTTGTTGGGTCCTACCAAGCATTAAATGGAGGCCTGGTGATGGACTCAGTAACCAGAATACCCAACTATGGAAAGGCTCAATCTCTAGGAGATCAAGTACAAAGTAATAATGTTTTTCTTTGGGTATTAGAAACTCAAGAAATCATTCACTAAGGAGTATATGAAGGGGAAATGTGAAATCCCAGATCACCTCAGATCTCAGATCACCTCTGAACTCAGATCAATCATAGAACACCCATGCAATTTTGTAATTTAGGAGTAAACCTTTTGTTACCTTTTAGTTAGGGGAAAAAAACATTCACTTAGGCCTCTACTTGTCACTCAAACTGCACTTTTTTCCTTCAAAAATATTCAAAACCCTTTCACCAAACTTTTATTAGGTACCTACTATATATGAAGTGGGGGCTGCTAGGTAGTACAGTGGATAGAGCCCCAGGCCAGGAGTCAGGAAGACTCATCTTCCTGACATTAAATCTGACTTCAGACACTAGCTGTGTGATCTTGGGCAAGTCACTTAACCCTGTTTGCCTCAGTTTCCTCATCTGTAAAATGAACTGGAAAAGGAAATGGCAAAACACTCCAGTATCTCTGCCAAGAAAACCCCAAATGGGGTCGTGAAGAATCAGACATGACTGAATAATACATACAATGTATTCTTTTAGCGTCTGAAACAAAATACTTCAAGAATTTTCTTCTGAACGCTATTATTTCACTTCCTGTAAAAGATGGAACACTATCATGCAGTAGCTTTAGTATTATAAACTAACATGAGAAACTGACAATTTTTCAGTTCCCTGCAAATTATAAAACTATAGCTTAACTGAAAAAAATCAAAACTAATTTGGTGTTTGCAGCATAGGAGAAAATACAAGAAAGTCATTGAAATTATTTGTCAACATTTAGCCACAATCTGGGTAAGTTTTAGTTTTTTGGATTTGTTTGAATTTCTTTTTCCTCCCTTCAAAATTTTCCCATAATGCTCCCTTTTGCTATTTAATAATATATCAAGACAAATACTGTCTTAATTTGTGATATAGTTAAAGAACTCATAGATTATTGAGATCTTTAACATGTGAGATTATTTCAAATGGATACCATTTGGAATCAGCGAAAATAAATTAAATTTATATAACAAAAGATCTGGGAATATTGGGATAGTGAAGAGAGTTGTTTTTATTCACTCAATGATGTTTTAAACATCTTTTCCTCCCCCAGTAATAATGACTTTGTAATATCCCACTCCTCTCTGCCCCTCTCCCCAATGTTTCTTGTTGTGTTTGAATAAAATAACACTACAGGTATCTGATTTACAATTTTAATCCAAAAACTTTCTGAAATTAACACTGGATCCTCTCTGTTGCAGCTCTTCTCTTTCCCTGGCACTGTCCCCCTCTTTCTTCCTTTCCTTTCCTTTCCCCTTTCCATTTCTCTCGCCAAAGTTTGAATCTATTTTGCTTATGACTATTCCTTTGTCAATCAATGAATCAAACAATAAATATTTATAAAGGGCCTACTACGTGTCAGGCACTGTGCTAAGTGCTGGAGATACAAAAAAGGGCAAAAGACAGCCCCTGCCCTCAAGGAGCTTACAATTTAATGAGGGAGACAACATGCAAACAAATATATACAAAAAGATAATATATAGGATAATAGGAAATGATTAACTGAGGGTAGGCACTAGAATTAAGAGGGGTTGGGAAAGGCTTTCTGGAAAAGATAGGGTTTTAATTGGGATTTAAAGGAAGCCAGGGAGGTCAGTAGCTGGAGTAGAGGAGGAAGAATAGTCCAGGTATAAGAAAAAATCCAGAGGAAAAAAGTCCCCTTTTAATTCTATTGACCCTCCCTCATCTGTTTCCCCTCTTCTTTCCTTTTGAGTTTACCAAAATGTGTATGTGTGTGTGTGTGTGTAATTGTGTTCAATTTTCCTTGATCTAGTTCATATGAAAGTGAGGTTCATTAGATGTCTATTTTCCCTACTTCTCCTTTCTTTGTGACGATATGGTCTTTATTTCCTGTACTTCTCTTATGCAATAGTTATTTTTTTCTGCTTTTTCCACCTCCCATTTTTGTCTTCTCCTAAGAAAGACCAAAGCCACCTCCATCCTCTGTCATTTTTACCTTTCTCTGTGACCCTTAAAAATGTTAGGGTTCTGAGAAGACATTTGATTCTTACCCCCTATTAACATGTTGACAATTCATCCCCACATATTAAACAGAATGACCAGTTAATAAAAGAAAAAAATTAAATATGAGGATGGCTGTTTAGGAGAGGGAGCTGTACATGGGAAAGGAAATTTGGGTAATGTAAAAACAGAACATATCAATAAAATTTTATTATAAAAATAGCATTGGAAATTTATAGGCATTTTAGAAGCTGTCCAAGATTTCCTATTCTGTATGGTTAGTCAGTTAACTAACAAAAATGTATTGATTGCCTATAATTTGCAAATCACTATACTAACGGGGGTAGGGGTAGGTGGCTACAGAAGATAGGGAATCTGACCTTGAGGAATTTAGGTTGGCAGTACAAAACATTCATAAATGAAAAAAAGTGAACAAAGTTACAGAGAAACATGTAAACATATACAAGTAGTAAAGTACAGATGAAATTAGTAAGTGCTAAGAAGATGCTGAACAAAATGGTGACTGAGTCGTCAAGGAGGTATTTGAAGAAAGGGCTTCTTTGGAGAGGTCAGCTTGTGGCCAAGTATAGACAAATTAAGTGGTATTAGAGGAGGGCATTGGAGGATAAAAACTGGTACAAAGCATTTGTGTTCTGGTAGAGAACAGTAGCTTGTGCTTGAATGAGCGGTGGTTTCTTCACTTTGAGTAACTCCCATTGTGGGAACTCTCTTCCTCTATGCCTTATTAAGCCCTAAAGAGTTGCCTGAGACAGATAAAGGTTAAGTGGCTTAACCAGGGTCACAGAGCCAGTAAGATCAGAATCAGGATTTGAACTCAGGCCTTCGTGAGTTCAAGCCCAGAACTCTACCCACAATTCCACAAAATGAGGGGGAAGTGTAAAAGATGGTAATAATAAGGTAATTACTTCACCTCTGGTATAGAGGGTAGCACACTGGACTTGGAGTTGTGAAAGACTTGGTCTAGAATACTACCTCTGACATTTACCAGCTGTCCAATGCAGAGAAAATCATCTAATCTCTGTCAGTTTCAGTTTCCTCACCTGTAAATTGAGGTTAATGACCATACTTCTCTCACAGAGTTGTGAAGATCAAATGACTTAATGTATATAAAGTGCTTTGCAAACATTAAAGCACTAGATAAAAACCATCTCTTATTGTAAAGCCAACTGCCTCAGGTACCAAGTTGGCAGATGACAGTTCATTTATTTATTAAGTTGTAGAATTTGACATTTGAAGATCCTCTTTTTACTAAAATTCAAATAAAACCTAGACCTACTAGACCTACCAATAAATTCCTGGTTTTGCATATATATACATACACACACACACACACACACACACACACACATATATATACATACATACATATATACACATGTAATAGATTATATATGCATATATAATAGACTTATATATGCATATGTATATAATAGATTACAATCTTCAAAAAAGGTACAGAAAGCCTTTTTCTTTAGTCATAGACTATTCATCATTGTTGACCTCCTATATATCTTCTTTTTTACTGTGTGGGGCCAGGGTGGGATTACTATCAGTTACAAAGAGGAACACAGTCATTAAAAATAAGCACCCTAGATGAAATGTACAACTACTGTGTACCCTTGAAAATCTGTGAAAGATAGCATCATTCTGTAGATGTACGTATTTATGAAATAGCTCATAAAATAAATATTGGCAAGTTAACAAGGAGTGTGGGTGGTAAATCTCTTTTAGGGGCAAGCTGTGAGGGGTACTATGTGGTTGTGATACATGGAGGATCTTTTACCTAACATTAAAAATGTTTCATGGATTTAAGGAAAAAAAATTTTTTAAATGTCTACATTTTGTTGGACCTGAGGATTTGGAACACAGAAATTTTAAAAGTAGTCAGTAAATGGTTTCATCTATTTATAATCTGTAATGCATAACATTTAAATAGATGCTAAAATTTTATTAGTATTTGATATAAGAAAAAAACAAACTAGCTGAGTGCAGAACAGTGCTCAGGATTAAAAATGTTATAAACTTGTGCTTAAATTGGCTTTATACAATTAAGTAGTATTTCTACTACAGACCTATTTTTTGGTTTTTGTTATTGTGAAAAGATGACTGTGCGTGAGTATGTATGTCTGTGTAATATTAGACATCTTGGGGGAGGAGTTGGAGAGGAAAGATGAGAAAATAATTTGGGTTATTTTACTGGCATTCACAAACCTCTTAGAATTCTTTTGGTTTTTAAATTTATGATGTAGGCCAAGATATTTCCTCAAATGTATGATAGAGAATAAACCATTTATTTTAAATGACC